>NW_026284499.1:0-62500 GCF_023373465.1 Oncorhynchus keta
CTCTCATTGGCTAGAAGTGATTAGTTGCTGGGAAAATGAAACTTAACAGAATGTAAGGTGCAGCACATTAGGCGCTTTAGTTTTGCATGAGTTTAAGACCATTCCATTGGTCGAAGTAAATCTCCACCCACCTGCGGCACCTGGCTGTGCAAAACCAGCAGGCCCACTGCTTCAGGTCTCTCGAGTGACAACAGGGGACAACAATATACGAGATCTGTGCAACCACACTAAAAGTGAGTATTCAACTTAACTACCTTACTAATTAATTGTTGTACAACAATCTACTCTGCAGTAGTTAAATAACTGTAGCACAATATTAAGTTGACATTTTATTGATACCAGGTCTGTTCACATTTATGCATAAATAATCATATGATCACATCACTTAACATCAAAATGTCAAAACAATATAATCATGTAGCTGTTAACAATCACATTCTGCTATACAGTATGTTTGTACTTATACACGTTTTAATATTGTAGAACAGTGAAAGGAGAAGAATGGTTAGACTTTCACCTGAAACATTTACCTTGTTTAGTGCAGAGATAGTGCAGTATACTGTACCTTGTTTAGTGCAGAGATAGTGCGGTATACTGTACCTTGATTAGTGCAGAGATAGTGCAGTATACTGTATCTTGTTTAGTGCAGAGATAGTGCAGTATACTGTATCTTGTTTAGTGCAGAGATAGTGCAGTATACTGTATCTTGTTTAGTGCAGAGATAGTGCAGTATACTGTACCTTGATTAGTGCAGAGATAGTGCAGTATACTGTATCTTGTTTAGTGCAGTATACTGTATCTTGATTAGTGCAGAGATAGTGCAGTATACTGTATCTTGTTTAGTGCAGAGATAGTGCAGTATACTGTACCTTGATTAGTGCAGAGATAGTGCAGTATACTGTATCTTGTTTAGTGCAGTATACTGTATCTTGTTTAGTGCAGAGATAGTGCAGTATACTGTACCTTGTTTAGTGCAGAATAGTGCAGTATACTGTACCTTGATTAGTGCAGAGATAGTGCAGTATACTGTATCTTGTTTAGTGCAGTATACTGTATCTTGTTTAGTGCAGAGATAGTGCAGTATACTGTACCTTGATTAGTGCAGAGATAGTGCGGTATACTGTATCTTGTTTAGTGCAGTATACTGTATCTTGTTTAGTGCAGAGATAGTGCAGTATACTGTACCTTGATTAGTGCAGAGATAGTGTAGTATACTGTACCTTGTTTAGTGCAGAGATAGTGCAGTATACTGTACCTTGATTAGTGCAGAGATAGTGCAGTATACTGTATCTTGTTTAGTGCAGTATACTGTATCTTGTTTAGTGCAGAGATAGTGCAGTATACTGTACCTTGATTAGTGCAGAGATAGTGCAGTATACTGTACCTTGATTAGTGCAGAGATAGTGCAGTATACTGTACCTTGTTTAGTGCAGAGATAGTGCAGTATACTGTACCTTGTTTAGTGCAGAGATAGTGCAGTATACTGTACCTTGATTAGTGCAGAGATAGTGCAGTATACTGTACCTTGTTTAGTGCGGGAATAGTACAGTATACTGTACCTTGTTTAGTGCAGAGATAGTGTAGTATACTGTACCTTGTTTAGTGCAGAGATAGTGCAGTATACTGTGCCTTGTTTAGTGCAGAGATAGTGTAGTATACTGTGCCTTGTTTAGTGCAGAGATAGTGCAGTATACTGTACCTTGTTTGAATGCAGAGATAGTGCAGTATACTGTACCTTGTTTAGATGAGATAGTGCAGTATACTGGCATCTCAACTCTTGTTTAGTGCAGAGATAGTGCAGTATACTGTACCTTGTTTGGATGCAGAGATAGTGCAGTATACTGTATCTTGTTTTAGTGCAGAACAGTGCAGTATACTGTACCTTGATTAGTGCAGAGATAGTGCAGTATACTGTATCTTGTTTTAGTGCAGAGATAGTGCAGTATACTGTACCTTGATTAGTGCAGTATACTGTACCTTGATAGTGCAGAGATAGTGCAGTATACTGTATCTTGTTTAGTGCAGAGATAGTGCAGTATACTGTCTTGTTTTAGTGCAGAGATAAGTGCAGTATACTGTATCTTGTTTAGTGCAGAGATAGTGCAGTATACTGTATCTTGATTAGTGCAGAGATAGTGCAGTATACTGTACCTTGTTTAGTGCCAGAGATAGTGCGGTATACTGTGCCTTGATTAGTGCAGAGATAGTGCAGTATACTGTATCTTGTTTAGTGCAGAGATAGTGCAGTATATCTGTCTGCATCTTGTTTAGTGCAGAGATAGTGCAGTATGCTGTCACCTTGTTTATGCAGAGATAGTGCAGTATACTGTACCCGTTAGAATGCAGAGATAGTGCAGTATACTGTATCACTGTTTAGTGCAGAGATAGTGCAGTATACTGTACCTTGAGGAAATAGTGCAGTATACTGTACCTTGATTAGTGCAGAATAGTGCAGTATACTGTATCTTGTTTAGTGCAGAGATAGTGCAGTATACTGTATGTGTTTAGTGCAGTATATTGTACCTTGATTAATTCTGGAGATAGTGCAGTATACTCTACCTTGTTTAGTGCAGATAGTGCAGTATACTGTATCTTGTTAAGTGCAGAGATAGTGCAGTATACTGTATCTTGTTTAGTGCAGTATACTGTACATTGAGTAGATGCAGAGATAGTGCAGTATACTGTACCTTGTTTAGTGTAGAGATAGTGCAGTATACTGTATCTTGTTTAGTGCAGTATACTGTATATTTTTAGTCTAGATATAGTGCAGTATACTGTATCTTGTTAAGTGCAGAGATAGTGCAGTATACTCTACATTTGTTATTGCAGATAGTGCAGTATGCTATTGCCTTGTTTAGTGCAAAGATAGTGCAGTATACTTTATCTTGTTTAGGGCAGAGATATAGTGCAGTATACTGTATCTTGTTTAGTGCAGAAGAATACCTTGTTTGTGCAGATAGTGCAGTATACTGTACCTTGTTTAGTGCAGAGATAGTGCAGTATACTGTACCTTGTTTTAGTGCAGAGATAGTGCAGTATACTGTACCTTGTTTAGTGTAGAGATAGTGCAGTATACTGTACCTTGTTTAGTGCAGAGATAGTGCAGTATACTGTATCTTGTTTAGTGCAGAGATAGTGCAGTATACTGTATCTTGTTTAGTGCAGAGATAGTGCAGTATACTGTACCTTGTTTAGTGCAGAGATAGTGCAGTATACTGTATCTTGATTAGTGCAGAGTGCAGTATACTGTACCTTGTTTAGTGCAGAGATAGTGCAGTATACTGTACCTAGTTTAGTGTAGAGATAGTTCAGTATACTGTACCTTGTTTAGTGCAGAGATAGTGCAGTATACTGTACCTTGTTTAGTGTAGAGATAGTGCAGTATACTGTACCTTGTTTAGTGCAGAGATAGTGCAGTATACTGTACCTTGGGTCAACAGTCTTATAGCAGGTTGTTGCTGTGAGGGACACACCTGCAGGTTTTTGTCAGTACTGACTAAGGTCAAACTGCTTAGAGGTTGCATGTATCAACCAATGGATGACTGATAGACACATGATGTGGTTAGCTGATATATAAAATACCTATCCAGGTGTTGTAAGATCTGGTGTCAGCAACATCTGAGCAGAGGAACAGAGGAACACTATGCTATGTGTTCAGACACCTCCTGATTTACACATTTAGCACTGGTTTCAGTTATACTGATTCCACTTAATTATTGTCTGAACTGTTCCTGTCTGTCAACACAGTAGATGTGATGTTTGATGGTAATGGAACACGACCTCTAACTGGTCTATCTGGTCTTAACAGCAGCAGACAGGCAGCGGTAGAATAATAACCATGTTTAGAATGTCATTTGATACCCCATATGGCACATTATGTTCACCTGATGTAGGCTACGTTGTTAAGGACTGTGTTTATCCACAGTTATACAGCATATCACTACTTATTTTAGGGAATGTACTGTGTTTTACAACAGTTGTACCGCATATCATTACTCTTTTTATAGTTTATAGTCTTATAGTTTTTATTGTTTAGAAGTCAAATAGCTGAAAAATTAATAATTTCTCCTCATCTGTGAACGTTCGTCACGAAGATGAGACCAAGGCGCAGCGGGAGTAGAATTCCACATGATATTTAATAACTGAAACTCAACTAACAAAACTACAAACAATCGAACTAAAACGTGAAGCTATATGAATAGTGCAGACAGTCAACTAAACATAGAACAAGATCCTACAAACACCAAAGGAAATGGCTACCTAAATTTGATCCTCAATCAGAGACAACGATAAACAGTGGTCTCTGATTGGTAACCATATCAGGCCAACATAAACATACAAAAACCCTAGACCTACAAAAGCCAAGACATACAAAAACCCTAGACAATACAAAAACTAGCATACCCACCTAGTCACACCCTGACCTAACCAAAATATATAGAAAACAGAGAAATCTAAGGTCAGGGCGTGATAACGTTGGAACTTGGCCAAACGCTTTGGATGAGTCACTGAAGAAATGTGGACTTTGTATTTTGTAATGAGGTCATTGTCTGTTTCCATGTTTTTGGTTGGCTGCAGTAGTAGAGATGGAACAAGGGACAGGAAGGATTCTGAAGATTCTGTTCCTGTTGACACTCACTGGTCAATGCCAAGGTACACACACACACATACTGTGCAGGAACACATAGTGTCTTGATAAATGGCTACTGAAAATTATCATCTCAAACACTTCTTGTCTGTTTCCAGTTTCAGGGCAGCTCTCTGACCTGAGGATAGTTCTGGTGGGGAAGACTGGATCAGGGAAGAGTATAACAGGAAACACCATCCTGGGGAGGAGGTGTTTAAAGTGGAGGCGTCTCCAGTGTCTGTGACTGCACAGAGTGAGAAACAGAGTGGAGTGGTGGATGGGAGGAAGATTGATGTCATCGACACCCCGGGACTCTATGACACAACAATGTCTAAAGAAGAGATAAAAAGAGAAATAGAAAAGGCCATCTACATGTCAGTCCCAGGACCCCATGTGTTCCTGCTGGTGATCAGACTGGGGAGGTTCACAGAGGAGGAGAGGAACACTGTGAAGTGGATCCAAGAGAACTTTGGAGAAGATGCCTCAATGTACACCATCTTGCTGTTCACACATGGAGATCAACTGAAGGGGAAATCAGTCAAAGGGTTTCTTGCTCAGAGCAAAGAGTTACGGAGACTCATCAATATCTGTGGGGGCAGATATCACTCCCTAATCAATGACAAGAGAAAAGATAACACTCAGGTTAGAGAGCTGCTGGAGAAGATCGAGGAGATGGTGGAGGAGGACAACGGAGGAGAACACTACACCAGTGCTGACTATGAAGAGGCTCAGAGAAAGATCAGCGATACACGTTTTACTGTAAACTGGCAGCGTACGTAGTTCTAGCCGCAGCAGGACTAGGGGATGTTGTCTGCTTCACCAGTATTGGTGGCAGCAGGTCTAGCTGTAGGCGTCAGCCAAGGGTATGAATGCACTATGCATATGCTAGGCTTTTAAAACACCGGGGTACGTTCAGTTGGTCTTAACGTTTTGCTACGTATGGCAACGGAACTTACTGAATGATAGAACAGTTCTTTCAAAACCATTTGCAATGTTATATATATGCTAGCCGTGTGGCAGGGTGGACTATCATGATAGTTTTTGAAAGCAGCCCAGGTGTTGACCATGTTTATCTTAGTGCATGTATTTAGTGTGGAAATATAGTATTGTTGTGTCTTTACTATGGATTAAATGACATGACATGCTATTTTATAAAATCAATTCTCTGTAATTAATATTACCTGATTAAACTAATCATGCAAATGTAATTAACTAAGAAGTCGGGGCACCACGAAATAATGTTTATAGAGCTGTTGTCTTCCGAATAAACTCTTAAAGACCTGGTAATCTTTTATATCAATAGCAGTCAATTATTAATCGTCACCTTATTCAGTCTCATCTGAAAGTTGTAAATTCTTGGTTATCTTCACGAACCCTGGCTAACAAGTTGAATCTGCAATACAAAATTTGGATTCATCATTTATTTACAAAATACCTAAATAGTCCCACAGAATTACATATACAGGATGGATCATACATTGACGATAATTATGTCATAAAGTTGAAACATCCCTAGTGGGCGAAACCGATATGACGGCTGGTTACACAAAGAAAGGGGGTTGGGTTTGAATGAAAGTGCGTGAAGACTGAGAAACAAAAGGATTGGGTCTCTATCTGATCTTATGAAGCTATGCTATCGTAAATACAGAATTGTATGCATTCTAAATAACTGCCCATTCGGAAAAGGAAAATTCAAGAAATATATTTACTCTGAGCAGCGCTTCGATAGATTGGTCGAAGATGGAAGGCTAGGGTTGCACAGCAGAGATCTCCCTTGTCCTTTGAAGAGTATTTCTGAGCAGATACGTTGTAGTCGTTCGTCTGGTGGTAGAACGGATACGATGTAGTACCCTGTCTTTCGGTGGTAGAACGGATTCGATGTAGTACCCTGTCATTCAGCTGCTGCTGATAACGCGACGGCCAGGATGTATCACATCTTTAGTGAACAAGAGTTCAAAGTTCATACCAAGTTGCAATACCATAAGCTCATGCTATATTCTGGCTGGTAAAGTTGAAATTCATCCCCTTCAGCGTGTCCGATTGTCACCTCCACGTTGAAATTTGGCTCCTTTTAAACTATGGACAGCAGTCCTCATGTCATCGGGAACATAAGAGGTTGACTTTCGTCATTGGGCATTTGTCATGGGGGAGAGAAGGGCGTGTTTCATAGTTCACAACCAATGCCTGTTCACTTGAGGGGGGCCACTGTGTGAGCATAGTTCACTTATGAAAACAAGTCTCTCATTTAGAAGCCAAATGACATTTAATCTTTTCACAAATAGTTTCATATTTAAACATTAAATTGCACAACAATTCCATGTGAATCTGATAACTAGAACGTGTAGACTTTCCAAGATACAGTTTATGTTGTCCTATCATCATTAATAATACTCAGACGACAACTGATCTGACATCACATTTTTTAAGTACCAACGGGACACTTTCAACTGGTTGATTGCCAAAATAATGTTAGGTTCCTAACCTTTTGATGTTACCATACCAAGTTACCAAGGGGCTTTCCAAGAGTCCATTCTGTAGAGTGGAGGAAAAAGGGGGAAAGGTATTTATGGAGGTGTCATTGTGGAAAACACTCAGAGGTGATTTAAGTGTAGCAGTAGAGTAGATTAAAACCTCTCTGGGATAGAGGGGAGTCCCACCTGGCCAATTGCCAAGGAAAATGCAAAGCGCCAGATTCAAATAAAACGCAGAAATAAAATATAAAACATGCCTTACCTTGACGAGCTTTAGTTGGCACTCCAATATGTCCCATAAACATCACAAATGGTGCTTTTGTTCGATTAATTCCGTCGATATATATCCAAAATGTCCATTTATTTGGTGCGGTTTGATCAAGAAAAAAGCAGCATCCCATTTGCGCAACGTCACTACAAAATATCTTAAAAGTGACTTGTAAACTTTGCCAAAACATTTCAAACTACTTTTGTAATACAACTTGAGGTATTTTAAACGTTAATAATGAATCAAATTGAAGACGGGGCTATCTGTTTTCAATACAGGAGGATCACAAACTAACGCTACCTTTCCTAGTCTTGCGCAACTCTCCAAACAGTACATAACATTACCCTAATCCAAGATGGCCGTACTTCTTCATTGCACAAAGGAATAACCTCAACCAAAGGCTGGTGGCATCCAGTGGAAGTGGTAGGAACTGCAAACAAGCTCATATTTCATCTAGTGTCCTGAAAAGAAAACTCATTGAATAGACAGTGACCTTAATTTTTTTTTGTTCTGAATGGTTAGTCCTCAGGTTTTGCCTGCTACATAAGTTCTGGTAATACTCACAGACATGATTCAAACAGTTTTAGAAACTTCAGAGTGTTTTCTATCCACATATACTAATAATATGCATATCTTATATTCTTGGCATGAGAAGCAGAAAGTTGAAATTGGGCACGCTATTTATCCAAAAGTGAAAATGCTAGCCCTATCCCAAAGAGGTTTTAATTAAGCTGTTAAGGAGCCTTTTGGTCCTAGACTTGGCGGTCCGGTATCGCTTGCCGTGCGGTAGCAGAGATGACAGTCTATGACTTGGATGACCGATTCTCTGACAATTTTATGGGCTTTCCTCTGACACCGCCTATTATCTAGGTCCTGATGGCAGGAAGCTTTACCCCAGTGATGATGTACTGGGCCGTCTCGCACTACTCCTCTGTAGCAACTTACCGTCAGATGCAGAGCAGTTGCCATACCAGGCGGTGATGCAACCGGTCAGGATGCTCTCCAATGGTGCAGCTGTAGAACTTTTTGAGGATCTGGGGACCCATGCCAAATCTTTTCAGTCTCCTGGACGGGGTAAATGTTTTGTCGTGCCCTCTTCAGCCCCGCGTTGATGTTAATGGGGGCCTGTTTGGTCCACCTTTTCCTGTATTCCACGATCAGTTTCTTTGTCTTGCTCACATTGAGGGAGGTTGTTGTTCTGGCACCACTGCCAGTTCTCTGACCTCCTCCCTATAGGCTGTCTCATCGTTGTCGGTGATCAGGCCAACCACTGTTATGTCGTCAGCAAACTTAATGATGGTGCTGGAGTCATGTTTGGCCAGGCAGTCATGGGTGAACAGGGAGAACAGGAGGGGACTAATTATCAAGTATACCGGTACTAAGTATGCTGCCTTATCTCAGCTCACTGGTCACCATAGCAACACCCACCCCGTAGCACGCGCTCCAGCAGGTATATTTCACTGGTCATCCCCAAAGCCAACACCTCCTTTGCCCGCCTTTCCTTCCAGTTTTCTGCTGCCAATGATGGAAACGAATTGCAAAAATCACTGAAGCTGGAAGCTATATGGCCTATTTATTTCCTTACTTCCCTAATTTTACTACATTTTGCACAAAAACTGTACATAGACTTTTTTTCTATTGTGTTATTGACTGTACGTTTGTTTATCCCATGTGAAACTCTGTGTTGTCATTTTTGTCGCACTGCTTTGCTTTATCTTGGCCAGGTCGCAGTTGTAAATGAGAACTTGTTCTCAACTGGTCCACCTGGTTAAAAAATATTAAATAAAAAATACGAAAAAATAAAAAGTACACACCCTGCGCGGCCCTGTGTTGAGGATCAGCGTAGCAGTGTTGTTGCCTTAACGCCTGGGGGCGGCCCTTCAGGAAGTCCAGGATCCAGTTGCAGAGGGAGGTGTTTAGTCCCAGGGTCCTTAGCTTATTAATGAGCTTTGAGGGCACTATGTTGTTGAACACTGAGCTGTAGTCAATGAACAGCATTCTCACATAGGTGTTCCTTTTGTCCAGGTGTGAAAGGGCAGTGGAGTGTGATTGAGATTGTGACATCTGTGGATCTGTTGGGGCGATATGCGGAATTGGAGTGGGTCTTGGGTTTCCTGGAGGATACTGTTGATGTGAGTCAGCCTTTCAAAGCACTTCATGGCTACCGAAGTGAGTGCTACGGGGCGTTAATCATTTGGCAGGTTACCTCTGCTTCCTTGGGCACTAGGTGCATACACATCTTATCTTTTTACGTACGAAATTATTGGTAACACTTCACTTGACACCCAGTGTCCTAACATGTTATGACACGGTTATAAACAATTTTTTTATTGATCCTTTATTTTAGGCAAGTCCTATGGGACTCCCAATCACGGTCCGTTTGTGATACAGCCTGAATCGAACCAGGGTGTCTGTAATAATAAAAATAATAATAATATATGCCATTTAGCTGACGCTTTTATCCAAAGCGATACAGTCATGTGTGCATACATTCTACGTATGGGTGGTCCCGGAATACAGCCTGGTTACAAGCGCCATGCTCGACTGAGCCACAGAAGGTCCTGTGGTGTAGTCTGCACCTGACAATAATGGGCTACTCTCCCTTTTAATGACCTGTCACTCTCCTGTCAGGTCTCTGATATGAGCTGAGAAGGAAGGAATCCATAGGACTTGCTTATTTTCTTTAGAGCTACAGAACCAAGACCGTGTTGGTGGGCTAAAAGAACCATCCTCACATTTACATTAAATGCCCCATCTCCCTGGGCACTCCTGCAGCCTGGAGGAAGTGTAAACACTCCTCCTAAATGCATCACGATTACCTTCCGTGTGCTCTATGGGGATTTTCAGTCCAGCGTTTAGACACTTAGGGCAAATCAAATCACATACAAGTTGGTTTTATTTGTGACGTGGAATAAAGCAACTGTTGACTGGCTGCTGTCTGGTAGATCGTTGCTAACTGTCATCTTCACCTCGACTAATTTACATCTCGACGCGCTGCTGCCGGCTACCTGCTTTTCCTCCTCTACCTGTACTGCCACTGTCTCAATCCCGCTAATCAGGCAAATGTTTTCTTTCTGTCACTGCTCTTCGTATTGGCTTACTGATATCTACAGTGGTAGGTTCTGTGGGTTTGACTCTTATGTAGGTGTCATAACCAGCCATAAAATAACTACAGTGGTAGGTTCTGTAGGTTTTGACTCTTATGTAGGTTTAACCAGACTACTGGGTAGGTTCTGTGGGTTTTGACTCTTATTGGTGTCATAACCAGCCATAAAAATAACTACAGTGGTAGGTTCTGTGGTTTGACTCTTATGTCGGTGTCATAACCAACCATAAAATAACTACAGTGGTAGGTTCTGTGGGTTCTGACTCTTATGTAGGTGTTATAACCAACCAAAATAACTACAGTGGTAGGTTCTGTGGGGTTTGACTCTTATGTAGGTGTCATAACCAACCATAAAATAACTACAGTGGTAGGTTCTGTGGGTTCTGACTCTTATGTAGGTGTTGTAACCAACCATAAGAAAATAACTACAGTGGTAGGTTCTGTGGTTATGACTCTTATGTAGGTGTCATAACCAATCATAAAATATCTACAGTGGTAGGTTCTGTGGGTTCTGACTCTTATGTAGGTGTAGCCATAAAATAACTGTCACAAACAGGTCTAAATATATGTCATGACAGTGTTGTGACCATATTATGACAGGTTATGACAAATTATTTACATTTACATTTAAGTCATTTAGCAGGCTCT
The DNA here is from genome assembly GCF_023373465.1 of Oncorhynchus keta. NCBI lineage: Eukaryota > Metazoa > Chordata > Actinopteri > Salmoniformes > Salmonidae > Oncorhynchus > Oncorhynchus keta. The sequence goes on from NW_026284499.1 coordinate 11,121, forward strand.
TTATGTCAGCTGTTATGACATATGACATAGCTATGACTGTAAAATATATGCAAAATATATTTACTATATTTTGATAAACTGTTCTGTAAAAGTCTGACCATTGAGTGTCTCACAATAGAACAAAATAACAACAACATTCTGCCTTGAAGCAATGTGTTGAAAAACGGATTCTCGTCATTTACATAATAGCACATATTTAATGAGGTTTTCATTTAAAAATAAATAAAACTTGCATATATGTTTATATGAGTCCCCGTAGAATGGCACACAATAGGCTTGCGTCGTCTGTCCGGGTGAGGAGGGTTTGGCCGGGGGCTTTACATGGCTCATCGCGCTCTAGTGACTCCTTGTGGCGGGTCGGGCGCCTGCAGGCTAACCCGGTCGTCAGTTAAATAGTATTTCCTCGGACACATTGGTGCGGCTGGCTTCCGGGTTTAAGAAGCGTGGTTTGGTGGGTCATGTTTCAGAGGACACGTGACTCAACCTTTGCCTCCCGAGCCCATTGGGGAGTTGCAGCAATGAGACAAGATCGAAATTGTGGAGAAAAAAAGGGGTAAAATACAATCTTCATTGAAATAATTCAACACCAGAGTCCTGACCTGCACTAGAGGCTCCAGGGAAACAAAATGCAAGGAATGTTGTGCTCTGTCCAGGTCTAAAACCTGATTGGTTCACATTAAGAATAGATGGGATTCTAAAACCTGATTGGTTCACATTAAGAATAGATGGGATTCTAAAACCTGATTGGTTCACATTAAGAATAGATGGGATTCTAAAACCTGATTGGTTCACATTAAGAATAGATGGGATTCTAAAACCGGATTGGTTCACATTAAGAATAGATGGGATTCTAAAACCTGCTTGGTTCACATTAAGAATAGATGGGATTCTAAAACCTGATTGGTTCACATTAAGAATAGATGGGATTCTAAAACCTGATTGGTTCACATTAAGAATAGATGAGATTCTAAAACCTGATTTGATCACATTAAGAATAGATGGGATTCTAAAACCTGATTGGTTCACATTAAGAATAGATGGGATTCTAAAACCTGATTGGTTCACATTAAGAATAGATGGGATTCTAAAACCTGATTGGTTCACATTAAGAATAGAGTGGGAAGTTAAAGATGTTCTTAGTTGACAGTTAGTTGTCCAGGGATTCTAGTACTTTGTGAAGGCAAGATCATTTTCTAATTGTTGGATAGTTATGTAAGTCAGAAGGCCTCCTTTATGTAGGGGGAGGACATGTCCTGCTTTACAGATCATAAGGACAACACCAGAAACAACTGTCAAGTTAAAATATATCGGTCAGTGGTTCTGTGATAAGTGGTGCAGAGAGTAAAAAGGGATTATGTAAATCAGCTACGGATATTTTATGTTTTTCTTCAACTCTTTAACTTAGCACTTAGTACATCATAGACATCAAAAGGGGAAATGAAGATAAAGTCTGTGAGTCTGTTAGTGTATCGTTCTCTACAAGGTCATGTGACTAGGAGACTCTCTAGTAGAATGATATGCATTTTCAGAGATGATCCTTTCTAATAATTGAAGCAAAATGGTTATTATGTAAATGTCGTCTGGTAATGGGACCAGAGGGGGGTGTTTAAAATGTTTTAACACTTTACAGAAGTTAACATATATAACACGTATGTTATAGAGATCCGTCCTTTCAGAAGTTAACATATATAACACGTATGTTATAGAGATCAGTCCTTTCAGAGGTGGGGCATATATAACACGTATGTTATAGAGATCCGTCCTTTCAGAGGTTAACATCTCTGAAGTGAGTGCTACGGGGCGTTCTCTGATTTCCATGATATAGGGATGGTTACGGATTCCACATTAGGACCATTGGGGAGATGCAAATGGCCCTCCAGATAACAAGTCATTAGTGTGAAATAATACCCAACATCTGATCTGAGGCTTTTGACCATTCTTTGTTCTTAGTCATTGTTGGGGAAAAATTGGATCCAGATCAGATGTTGTGGTCCTTCTGTAGCTCAGTTGGTAGAGCATGGCGCTTGTAACGCCAGGGTAGTGGGTTCGATTCCCGGGACCACCCATACGTAGAATGTATGCACACATGACTGTAAGTCGCTTTGGATAAAAGCGTCTGCTAAATGGCATATATTATTATTATGTTGGGTACTATATTAATTGAATAGTATATGAATCCTATCAATTAAAATGTCAAATTTAGGCACAATAAATTGTATTTATTTATTAATTTCTCAGAGACACAATAATAATTCATCTTAATTTCAAAACAATCTGAGATGGTGGATGTGGAAATCTTATTTCTCCTGGTCTTCTGAGGTGAAATAGGTGTCCATGCACTGATAACCTTTAACAGCGGCTAATGCAGCCCCTGCTGCTAACGACCATGGAGAGCTGTACATGGCTCCCAACCCCAATGCAGCTGTACTGGCAAACGCTGACCACTTGCACTCATTCAATTTCTCTTCTCTTCTTCTTCTTTCTTCCTCCTCCTGTCTCCTCTCTCTCTCTCTCTTCTCCTTTTCCTGTCTCTTCCTCTCCTCCTCTTCTTCGATCTTCCTCTGGGCCTCTTCGATCTTCCTCTGGGTCTCCTGGTACATCTCATTGGTGTAGTGTTTTCCTCCATTCTTCTTCACCATCTCCTCTATCTTCTTCAGCAGCTCTGGGACCTGAGTGTTGTCTTCTCTCTTGTCATTGATTAGGGAGTGATATCTGCCCCCACAGATATTGATGAGTTTCCGTAACTCTTTGCTCTCAGCCAGAAACTCTTCCACTGATTTACCCTCCAGTTGATCTTCATGAGTGAACAGAATGATGGTGTACATTGATGCTTCTTCTCCAAAGTTCTCCTGGATCCACTTCACAGTGTTCTGCTCCTCCTCTGTGAACCTCCCCAGTCTGATCACCAGCAGGAAGGCGTGAGGTCCTGGGACTGACATGTAGATGGCCTTTTCTATCTCACTTTTCATCTCTTCTTGAGACATTGTTGTGTCATAGAGTCCCGGGGTGTCGATGACATCAATCTTCCTCCCATCCACCACTCCACTCCGTTTCTCACTCTGTGCAGTCACAGACACTGGAGAAGCCCCCGCTTTAAACACCTCCCTCCCCAGGATGGTGTTTCCTGTTGTACTCTTCCCTGATCCAGTCTTCCCCAGCAGAACTATCTTCAGGTTAGAGGGCTGCCCTGAAACTGTGGAAACAGACAAGAATTTTGCAATAATATGTTAAGATAAATGCACAACACAGAGGACTAAAGGTCAAGAGGACTAGACGTCAATAGAGTTCCAACGATCAATGGAAATAATGTTTTTTTCTGTAATAGGGGATTATTTATCAATGGGTCAGAGACATGGGAGGAATTTGTCTCGACATTGAGCCTGAAATAGGCCATTGGCCCAGTTTTATAGCAAGGAATTATAATTGGTCAACTGTAGGCTAGGGTAGGTTTATACAACTACATCCTGTCCCTTTGTTCTGTGGAAAGAATCACGGAGGAGAGAATCACTGAGGACAGGGGAGAATGAACATCTACCTCTCAGCAAAACATATATGATTTGTCCTCTTGGAATAAACTTATTTTTCTCCCCCTCATTTGCTTTGGGGTCTGTGTTATTGAAGAGTAACATCAATTGCTAACACTTGGTGCCGTGACTAAGATGAATTGGTCGTAACCAACAACAAGGAAAGACTCAACTGTGTATTGATCCAGGGGAAAGAGAGAGAGAGAGTTTTGAGCCCATTGGATTCAACTGTTAATTTCCTGTTTGACTGCTAACATATTGCTGGGTGAGTCCAGACCGATTTCTTTTTATTATTTTTATTTTACCGTTATTTGACCAGGTTGTCAAGTTAACCAAGTTGTCTGAGAACACGTTCTCATTTACAGCAACGACCTGGGGAATCGTTGCAGGGGAGAGGAGGGGGATGAATGAGCCTATTGTTAGCTGGTAATGATTAGGTGATCATGATGGTATGAGGGACAGCTTGAGAATTTAGCCAGGACACCGGGTTAACACCCCTACTCCTACGATAAGTGCCAAGGGATCTTTAATGACCTCAGAGAGTCAGGACACCCGTCCCATTTAACGTCCCATTGGGACATTGGGATAAGACCAGAGGAAAGAGTGGGACCTATTGGGCACCCTTAGCGTCTGGTCTCCCATCCAGGGGACCAGGACCAAGCTTAGCTTCAGAAGCAAGCCAGCCCAAATCAATCACTGCCCTGGGACATTAGGGATAGGTTTGTTTTTTTTAGACCAGAGGAAAAGAGTATTTCATTTTTGGGACCTATTGATATTTTGTCCTCCAGACACCACGTTTCAGCAGCGTCTGGTCTCCCATCCAGGGACTGACCAGGACCAACCCTGCTTAGCTTCAGAAGCAAGCCAGCAGTGGGATATAATTTAAAAGAACCAAATCAGGATCAAATAAGTGCATGCAATGAGTGATACGTGTCTGTGATGTATAAGGTATAGTCCTTTGTTTGCACTGTTACAGGTTTGTTAAATCTCTATTATACGTGTTCAAGTCCTCTATTAAAAACCTTTTAGAAAGGGCAGTATTTCATTTATTTTGCAAAAAGTGAGTTGCGTTATGGTAAAGTTGAGTAACAATATTTTGACACGTGGGAAATGTAAGACTTCAGACGAGCTTTGGAAGTGAATACGTTTTGGAAAAGAAGACACTCTGACGTTTCCAGAACTGCAAGATTTTCACTGTGAGTGCCATAGAACAATATCTACAGGTAAGATGTTTGAGTGACCAGGAAAAATAACAGGATTTCTGTTATAGTCACGTTTTCTCAATGAGGTTATAAATGGCTGTATACACTGCTCTTTTTGTGAAAAAAAAATAATGGGAACACTCAAAAATAACCCCATCCTATATCTGAATGAATGAAAAATTCTTATTAAATATTTTTCTTTACATAGTTGAATGTGCTGACAACAAAATCACACAAAAATGATCAATGGAAATCCAATTTATCAACCCATGGAGGTCTGGATTTGGAGTCACACTCAAAATTAAAGTGGAAAACCACACTACAGGCTGATCCAACTTTGATGTAATGTCCTTAAAACAAGTCAAAATGAGGCTCAGTAGTGTGTGTGGCCTCCACGTGCCTGTATGACCTCCCTACAACACCTGGGCATGCTCCTGATGAGGTGGCAGATGGTCTCCTGAGGATCTCCTTCCAGACCTGGACTAAAGCATCCGCCAACTCCTGGACAGTCTGTGGTGCAACGTGGCGTTGGTGGATGGAGCGAGACATGATGTCCCAGATGTGCTCAATTGGATTCAGGTCTGGGGAAGGGGCGGGCCAGTCCATAGCATCAATGCCTTCCTCTTGCAGGAACTGCTGACACACTCCAGCCACATAAGGTCTAGCATTGTCTTGCATTAGGAGGAACCCAGGGCCAACCGCACCAGAATATGGTCTCACAAGGGGTCTGAGATCCCCTCTTGGTACCTAATGGCAGTCAGGCTACTCTGGCGAGCACATGGAGGGCTGTGCGGTCCCCCAAAGAAATGCCACCCCACACCATGACTGACCCACCACCTAACCGGTCATGCTGGAGGATGTTGCAGGCAGCAGAACGTTCTCCACGGCATCTCCAGACTCATGTCATGTCTGTCACATGTGCTCAGTGTGAACCTGCTTTCATCTGTGAAGAGCACAGGGCGCCAGTGGCGAATTTGCCAATCTTGGTGTTCTCTGGCAAATGCCAAACGTCCTGCACAGTGTTGGGCTGTTGTTGCACAACCCCCACCTGTGGACGTCGGGCCCTCATACCACCCTCATGGAGTCTGTTTCTGACCGTTTGAGCAGACACATGCACATTTGTGGCCTGTTGGAGGTCATTTTGCAGGGCTCTGGCAGTGCTCCTCCTGCTCCTCCTTGCACAAAGTCGGAGGTAGCGATCCTGCTGCTGGGTTGTTGCCCTCCCACGGCCTCCTCACGTCTCCTGATGTACTGGCCTGTCTCCTGGTAGCGCTCCATACTCTGGACACTACGCTGACAGCAAACAGCAAACCTTCTTGCCACAGCTCGCATTGATGTGCTATCCTGGATGAGCTGCACTACATGAGCCACTTGTGTGGGTTGTAGACTCCGTCTCATGCTACCACTAGAGTGAAAGCACCGCCAGCATTCAAAAGTGACCAAAACATCAGCCAGGAAGCATAGGAACTGAGAAGTGGTCTGTGGTCACCACCGGCAGAACCCACTCCTTTATTGGGGGTGTCTTGCTAATTGCCTATAATTTCCACATGTTGTCTATTCCATTTGCACAACAGCATGTGAAATGTATTGGCAATCAGTGTTGCTTCCTAAGTGGACAGTTTGATTTCACAGATGTGGGATGTGACGTAGTACCAGGACAGTGGGTGATGGTAACAGAGACGTGGGACTCCTGAAGGGGACGTGACGTAGTACCAGGACAGTGGGTGATGGTAACAAACACATGTAACAGAGACGTGGACTCCTGAAGGGGGACGTGACGTAGTACCAGGACAGTGGGTGATGGTAACAAGCCACATGTAACAGAGACGTGAGACTCCTGAAGGGGGACCGTAGTACCAGGACAGTGGGTGATAGTAACAGAGACGTGAGACTCCTGAAGGGGGACGTGACGTAGTACCAGGACAGTGGGTGATGGTAACAGAGACGTGGGACTCCTGAAGGGGACGTGACGTAGTACCAGGACAGTGGGTGATGGTAACAGAGACATGGGACTCCTGAAGGGGGACGTGACAATGGGTCAGACCTGTAGTACCAGGACAGTGGGTGATGGTAACAGAGACATGTAACAGAGACGTGAGACTCCTGAAGGGGGACGTGACGTAGTACCAGGACAGTGGGTGATGGTAACAAACACATGTAACAGAGACGTGAGACTCCTGAAGGGGGACGTGACGTAGTACCAGGACAGTGGGTGATGGTAACAGAGGACGTGGGACTCCTGAAGGGGACGTGACGTAGTACCAGGACAGTGGGTGACACATGTAACAGAGACGTGGGACTCCTGAAGGGGGACGTGCTCCGTAGTACCAGGACAGTGGGTGATGGTAACATGAGACGTGGGACTCCTGAAGGGGGACGTGACGTGAGTACCAGGACAGTGGGTGATGGTGGTAACAGAGACATGGGACTCCTGAAGGGGACGTGACGTAGTACCAGGACAGTGGGTGATGGTAACACGTGGGACACTGTAACAGGGACGTGAGACCAGGACAGTGGGTGATGGTAACAGAGACGTGAGACGCCAGGATTCAAAAGTGGGTGATGGTAGCCAGGACAGCATGGTAACAGAGACGTGGACTCCTGAAGGGGACGTGACGTAGTACCAGGACAGTGGGTGATGGTAACAAACACATGTAACAGAGACGTGAGACCCTGAAGGGGGACGTGACGTAGTACCAGGACAGTGGGTGATGGTAACAAACACATGTAACAGAGACGTGTTTGACTCCTGAAGGGGGACGTGACGTAGTACCAGGACAGTGGGTGATGGTAACAAACACATGTAACAGAGAAGTGAGACTCCTGAAGGGGGACGTGACGTAGTACCAGGACAGTGGGTGATGGTAACAAACACATGTAACAGAGACGTGAGACTCCTGAAGGGGGACGTGACGTAGTACCAGGACAGTGGGTGATGGTAACAAACACATGTAACAGAGACTCCTGAAGAGGGACGTGACGTAGTACCAGGACAGTGGGTGATGGTAACAAACACATGTAACAGAGACGTGAGACTCCTGAAGGGGGACGTGACGTAGTACCAGGACAGTGGGTGATGGTAACAAACACATGTAACAGAGACGTGAGACTCCTGAAGGGGGACGTGACGTAGTACCAGGACAGTGGGTGATGGTAACAGAGACGTGAGACTCCTGAAGGGGGACGTGACGTAGTACCAGGACAGTGGGTGATGGTAACAAACACATGTAACAGAGACAGTGAGACTCCTGAAGGGGGACGTGACGTAGTACCAGGACAGTGGGTGATGGTAACAAACACATGTAACAGAGACGTGAGACTCCTGAAGGGGGACGTGACGTAGTACCAGGACAGTGGGTGATGGTAACAAACACATGTTTTTAACAGAGACTCCTGAAGAGGGACGTGACGTAGTACCAGGACAGTGGGTGATGGTAACAAACACTCCTGAAGGGGTGACGTGCCGTACAGGACAGTTGATGGTAACAGAGACATGGGACTCCTGAAGGGGGACGTGACGTAGTACCAGGACAGTGGGTGATGGTAACAAACACATGTTGGAGACTCCTGAAGAGGGACGTGAGCGTAGTACCAGGACAGTGGGTGATGGTAACAAACACATGTAACAGAGACGTGAGACTCCTGAAGGGGAACGTGAGTTAGTACCAGGACAGTGGGTGATGGTAACAAACACATGTAACAGAGACGTGAGACTCCTGTTTTGGGGACGTGATGTAAGTACCAGGACAGTGGGTGATGGTAACAAACACATGTAACAGAGACGGGAGACTCCTGAAGGGAGAGCGTGGTACCAGGACAGTGGGTGTTTTTGTTAGAGGCGTAGACTCCTGAACGTGAGTAGGCTCCAGTGGGTTGGGTTAGTTAACAGAGAAGTGAGACTCCTGTTGGTGAAGTAGGCCAGGACAGTGGGTGATGGTAACAAACACATGTAACAGAGGCGTGAGACTCCTGAGGGGGTTTTTGGACGTTAGTACCAGGACAGTGGGTGATGGGTAACTGTTGGTGACGTAGGAGGCTCCTGAAGGAGACGTGCCGAAGTACCAGGACAGTGGGTGATGGTAACAAAGAGACTGTTGGTGAGACTCCTGAAGGGGGACGTGACGTAGTACCAGGACAGTGGGTGATGGTAACAGAGACGTGAGACTCCTGAAGGGGATGTGACGTAGTACCAGGACAGTGGGTGATGGTAACAAACACATGTAACAGAGACTAGTTTAGGGTGACTTTGGAAGGCTGGGTGACGTAGGTAGTCCAGGACAGTGGGTGATGGTAACAGAGACGTGAGACTCCTGAAGGGGGACGTTGATGTAGTACCAGGACAGTGGGTGATGGTAACAAACACATGTAACAGAGCGTGAGACTCCTGAAGGTGACGGTCCTGAATGGGGAGCGTGACTCCTGAAGGGGGCGTGACGTAGGTACCAGGACAGTGGGTGATGGTAACAAAGCACATGTAACAGAGACGTGAGACTCCTGAGGGGGGGACGTGACGTAGTACCAGGACAGTGGGTGATGGTAACAAACACATGGTGAACAGAGACGTGAGACTCCTGGAATGGGGGTGACGTGGGACTACCAGGACAGGGGTGATGGTTACAGGACATGGTAACAGAGACGGGTGTTTTTGGAAGTGGGTGATGGGAAGTACGTGAGACTAGCCAGGACAGTGGGTGATGAAGTAGGCTGGTCTACTTATGGGTGTTTTTGGTTAGTTAGTTAGCTGTTGGTGAAGTAGGCTAGTCTAGGGGGTTAGGGTTGTTTTTGGTTAGTTAGTTAGCTGTTGGTGAAGTAGGCGTCTAGCTTAGGGGTGTGACGTTAGTTAGCTGTTGGTGAAGTAGGAGTCTAGTTGGGTGTTTTTGGTTTGTTAGCTGTTGGTGAAAGGCTAGTCTAGGTTAGGGGTGTTTTTGGTTAGAGTTAGCTGTTGGTGAAGTAGGCTCTAGCTTAGGGGTGTTTTGGTTAGTTAGTACCAGGCTGTTGGTGAAGTAGGCACAGTCTAGCTTACGTGAGGTGTCCTTTTGGTTAGTTAGTTAGCTGTTGGTGAAGTAGGCTAGTCAGTTTATGGGTGTTTTTGGTTAGTTAGTTAGCTGTTGGTGAAGTAGGCTAGTCTAGGTTAGTGGGTGTTTTTGGTTAGTTAGTTAGCTGTAACAGTGAAGTAGGCTAGTCTAGCTTAGGGGTGTTTTTGGTTAGTACCAGTTAGCTGTTGGTGAAGTAGGCTAGTCTAGCTTATGGGTGTTTTTGGTTAGTTAGTTAGCTGTTGGTGAAGTAGGCTAGTCTAGCTTAGGGGTGTTTTTGGTTAGTTAGTTAGCTGTTGGTGAAGTAGGCTAGTCTAGCTTAGGGGTGTTTTTGGTTAGTTAGTTAGCTGTTGGTGAAGTAGGCTAGTCTAGCTTAGGGGTTTTTGGTTAGTTAGTTAGCTGTTGGTGAAGTAGGCTAGTCTAGCTTAGGGGTGTTTTTGGTTAGTTAGTTAGCTGTTGGTGAAGTAGGCTAGTCTAGGTTAGGGGTGTTTTTGGTTAGTTAGTTAGCTGTTGGTGAAGTAGGCTAGTCTAGCTTAGGGGTGTTTTTGGTTAGTTAGTTAGCTGTTGGTGAAGTAGGCTAGTCTAGCTTAGGGGTGTTTTTGGTTAGTTAGTTAGCTGTTGGTGAAGTAGGCTAGTCTAGTTTAGGGGTGTTTTGAATACTTATTATTTCTTTCCTTGGGTCCAGCTCAGCCACTTTTCCTGCCCCCCCATTACTGTGTGTTTTCAAATAAACCATGAGCGTGTGACGGTAATTTAGTTCTCTGTGGTTATTTGGTTCTCACTCTTACTTTTTGACTATCATAATTTGCATGAGTTATGTTACGGGTCTCGTTACCATCCCCCCCTAGACTGTCGGGCCAAAAGGGATTCGTAACAATGTTGTACACTGCTGTAATGCTCCGGGTGTCGTGAGTGTGGAGTCAAACGCAGGAGACAGAGAGTGCAAGGCTGTGCTCTTTAATGCACCAACGCACCACAGGGTGCTCACAATAATAACGGCCCCACACACGGGGAAGGAGAAAGGTACAACTGAAATTTCACGACCAGGAACAAACACGTTCCTCTACTACAGAGCCGAAGGTTACAATCATTAATCCCGCACAACAACCAGGAGGGCCGGCTGTCTAATAAAGACAAACTAATCATTCACAAACAGGTGCTGCCAATAAACATACAAGGAGGGGGAGGAAAGACAATCAGTGGCAGCTAATAGGCCGGTGACGACCGCCGAGCGCCACCCGCCCGGGAAGGGAAACCACCCTCGGTCGGACTCGTGACAACTGCAGTCGTCATATTAGGGAAATCTAGGTGAAATGTCTAACGTTTTCATGAAAATCGGGACATGCTTACTCTATGTGAAATATACATTTCTCTTGAAACCAGGACGTTACTTTCATTATTGTGTCCTTCGTTACAGGTTAGGAGAATCTACCGTCTGAAGCTGCAGAAATATCCCTTGACCCAACGACTGTACCTGCAATGATACAAGGTCACCGGTATAGAATTCCTCACTACCGGCAGACTGTCAGAACATCATCTCTAATAGTTATCTATGTTGGACTGATACCAGTGTGGAAGAGCTGGTCACTTTGGTGAATGATTACCTTGCCAATAGGACAATTGACTATTGTTGTCTTGTAGACAATTCCTTTTTTCGTGTGAGTTTCCTCAAATTCCGGATGTGGTAGGAATTGTAAGGGACATCATCATTACACCTGTTAATACTTATTTTCTATAACTTTGTTTGAAATCTATTTCTTATTGTAACATCAAGTAAAACATTGTCATGCCCTGACCTTAGAGATCCTTTGTATGCCTCTTTTGGTTTGGTCAGAGAGTGAGTTGTGGTGGGCATTCTATGTCTGGTGTTCTATGTTTTCTTTACTCTGTGTTTGGCCGGGTATGATTCTCAATCAGAGGCAGCTGTCTATCGTCTATGTGGGGTTCTAGGTTGTTTTTTCTATGTTGGGATTTTTTGGTATGATTCCCAATTAGAGGCAGCTGTCTATCGTTGTCTCTGATTGAGAACCATACTTAGGTAGCCTTTTCCCACCTGTCTGTTGTGGGTAGATGTTTTCTGTTTTGTGTGTCTGCACCAGTCAGAACTGTTTCATTTCGTTCACTCTCTTTGTTGTTTCAGTGTTCAGTTTATTTATTAAATTACAATGAACACTTACCACGCTGCGTTTTGTTTTGGTGACCTTCTTTCCAGGACGAACGTTACAAATATGTCCTTTTGTGTTTTATAGAAATGTAATGTGTTTAAATGTGAATGATTTTATACTTAATGCTGATGTTTTCTATTATTTTCCAAAAATACATTTGAAGTATATTTCTTCTTAAAATTGTCTAGGGGGAGTGTAAGAATATTTTAGGATAACTACACAACGCAGAGGACGAGAGGTCAATAGCTTACTTAAGATCAATAAAAATAGTGTTTTTTTCTGTAATTGGGAATTATTGATCAATGGTCACAGACATGGGAGAATTTTGTCTAGACATTGAGACTGAAACAGGTTACTTGTTATTTTGCCATTGGACCAGTTTTATTGCAAGGAATTCTAACTGGTCAACCACAGGCTATGGTTGGGTTATAACACTACATCCTGTCCCTTTGTTCTGTGGAGAGAATCACTGAGGACAGGGGAGAATGAACATCTACCTCTCAGCATAACATCTATGATTTGTCCTCTTTGAATAAACCTATTTTTCTCCCGCTGATTTGCTTTGGGGTCTGTGTTATTGAAGAGTAACATCTACTGCTTACACTGATAGTGGGTGTCGTGATAAAAGGCTACTGAAAACTCTGTAAGTGTGTGTGTGTCTTTCCTGGTTGAGGGTTGACAAGACATGAACTGCTTCTCTTCTAGTCAAATAACATTCAGCTTATACACCATGCCACCAGAGGTCGCTTCACAGTCCCGAAGTCCAAAATTAAACAAATAAAAAATATGAAATATCTACTCATGGAATGGCAGGACATGTAAAGGGACAAACATGTTTTTTGTATTGCATTATTATTATAATATTTATGTATTTGTGTGACCATCCTTGTCTATCAGTGTTTAGTTACTTGTCATGTTTTGTGATTTCTGTTGACCCCAGGAAGAATATCTGCTGCCTCTGGAAAAGACAATGGGATCCAAAAAAACGTGTGTGTGTAGCGTGTGTGTAGCGAGTTGTGTGTGTGTGTTGTGTGTGTTTTTGTGTAGTGTGTGTGTGTAGCGTGTGTGTGTGTGTAGCGTGTGTGTGTTGTGTGTGTGTAGCGTGTGTGTTGTCTGTGTGTAGTGTGTTGTGTGTGTGTAGTGTGTTGTGTGTGTGTAGCGTGTGTGTGTGTGTGTGTGTGTGTGTGTAGCGTGTGTGTAGCGTGTGTATGTGTGTGTGTACCTTGGCATTGACCAGTGAAGTCTTGCAGCCAGAGTGTCAACAGGAACAGAATCATTCCTCTTCCTCGTTCCATTACTAAAACTGCAGCCAATCAAAAACATGGAAACAGACGATGACCTCATTGCAAAAAAAATGTCCACATTTCTTCGGTGCCTCATGCAGTGTTCTGCAAAGTTTCTACTTTTACAGATAATATTTTTAAAAACTATAAACTATAAAAAAGTAGTGATATGCTGTATAACTTGTAAAACACAGTACATTCCCTAAAATAAGTAGTGATATGCTGTATAACTGTGGATAAACACAGTCCTTAACAACGTAGCCTACATCAGGTGAACATAATGTGCTCATATGGGGTGTATCAAATGACATTCTAAACATGGTTATTATTCTACCGCTGCCTGTCTGCTGCTGTTAAGACCAGATAGACCAGTTAGAGGTCGTGTTCCATTACCATTAAACATCACATCTACTGTGTAGACAGACAGGAACAGTTCAGACAATAATTAAGTGGAATCAGTATAACTGAAACCAGTGCTAAATGTGTAAATCAGGAGGTGTCAGAACACAAAGCATAGTGTTCCTCTGTTCCTCTGCTCAGATGTTGCTGACACCAGATCTTACAACACCTGGATAGGTATTTTACATATCAGCTAACCACATGTGTTTTAGCGATCCGTCAGTCAACCAATGGATGCACTAATCAAGGTACAGTATACTGCACTAATCAAGGTACAGTATACTGCACTATCTCTGCACTAATCAAGGTACAGTATACTGCACTAATCAAGGTACAGTATACTGCACTAAACAAGGTACAGTATACTGCACTAAACAAGGTACAGTATACTGCACTAAACAAGGTACAGTATACTGCACTAAACAAGGTACAGTATACTGCACTAAACAAGGTACAGTATACTGCACTAAACAAGGTACAGTATACTGCACTAATCAAGGTACAGTATACTGCACTAATCAAGGTACAGTATACTGCACTAATCAAGGTACAGTATACTGCACTAAACAAGGTACAGTATACTGCACTAAACAAGGTACAGTATACTGCACTAAACAAGGTACAGTATACTGCACTAAACAAGGTACAGTATACTGCACTAAACAAGGTACAGTATACTGCACTAAACAAGGTACAGTATACTGCACTAAACAAGGTACAGTATACTGCACAGGTACAGTATACTGCAAACAAGGTACAGTATACTGCACTAAACAAGGTACAGTATACTGTACAGTATACTGCACTAAACAAGGTACAGTATACTGCACTAAACAAGGTACAGTATACTGCACTAAACAAGGTACAGTATACTGCACTAAACAAGGTACAGTATACTGCACTAAACAAGGTACAGTATACTGCACTAAACAAGGTACAGTATACTGCACTAAACAAGGTACAGTATACTGCACTAAACAAGGTACAGTATACTGCACTAAACAAGGTACAGTATACTGCACTAAACAAGGTACAGTATACTGCACTAAACAAGGTACAGTATACTGCACTAAACAAGGTACAGTATACTGCACTAAACAAGGTACAGTATACTGCACTGCACTAAGGTACAGTATACTGCACTAAACAAGGTACAGTATACTGCACTAAATCAAGGTACAGTATACTGCACTAATCAAGGTACAGTATACTGCACTAATCAAGGTACAGTATACTGCACTAAACAAGGTACAGTATACTGCACTAATCAAGGTACAGTATACTGCACTAATCAAGGTACAGTATACTGCACTAATCAAGGTACAGTATACTGCACTAATCAAGGTACAGTATACTGCACTAATCAAGGTACAGTATACTGCACTAATCAAGGTACAGTATACTGCACTAATCAGGTACAGTATACTGCACTAATCAAGGTACAGTATACTGCACTAATCAAGGTACAGTATACTGCACTACTGCATCAAGGTACAGTATACTGCACTAATCAAGGTACAGTATACTGCACTAATCAAGGTACAGTATACTGCACTAATCAAGGTACAGTATACTGCACAGTATACTGCACTCAAGGTACAGTATACTGCACTAATCAAGGTACAGTATACTGCACTAATCAAGGTACAGTATACTGCACTAATCAAGGTACAGTATACTGCACTAACAAGGTACAGTATACTGCACTAATCAAGGTACAGTATACTGCACAAGGTACAGTATACTGCACTAAACAAGGTACAGTATACTGCACTAAACAAGGTACAGTATACTGCACTAAACAAGGTACAGTATACTGCACTAAACAAGGTACAGTATACTGCACTATCTCTGCACTAAACAAGGTACAGTATACTGCACTATCTCTGCACTAATCAAGGTACAGTATACTGCACTAAACAAGGTACAGTATACTGCACTAAACAAGGTACAGTATACTGCACAGTATACTGCACTAAACAAGGTACAGTATACTGCACTAATCAAGGTACAGTATACTGCACTAAACAAGGTACAGTATACTGCACTAAACAAGGTACAGTATACTGCACAGGTACAGTATACTGCACTAAACAAGGTACAGTATACTGCACTAAACAAGGTACAGTATACTGCACTAAACAAGGTACAGTATACTGCACTAAACAAGGTACAGTATACTGCACTAAACAAGGTACAGTATACTGCACTAAACAAGGTACAGTATACTGCACTAAACAAGGTACAGTATACTGCACTAAACAAGGTACAGTATACTGCACTAAACAAGGTACAGTATACTGCACTAAACAAGGTACAGTATACTGCACTAAACAAGGTACAGTATACTGCACTAAACAAGGTACAGTATACTGCACTAAACAAGGTACAGTAGCACTAAACAAGGTACAGTATGCACTAAACAAGGTACAGTATACTGCACTAACAAGGTACAGTATACTGCACTAAACAAGGTACAGTATACTGCACTAAACAAGGTACAGTATACTGCACTGCAAACAAGGTACAGTATACTGCACTAAACAAGGTACAGTATAGCACTATCTCTGCACTAATCAAGGTACAGTATACTATACTGCACTAATCAAGGTACAGTATACTGCACTAAACAAGGTACAGTATACTGCACTAAACAAGGTACAGTATACTGCAAGGTACAGTATACTGCACTAAACAAGGTACAGTATACTGCACTAAACAAGGTACAGTATACTGCACTAAACAAGGTACAGTATACTGCACTAAACAAGGTACAGTATACTGCACTAAACAAGGTACAGTATACTGCACTAAACAAGGTACAGTATACTGCACTATCTCTGCACTAATCAAGGTACAGTATACTGCACTAAACAAGGTACAGTATACTGCACTAAACAAGGTACAGTATACTGCACTAAACAAGGTACAGTATACTGCACTAAACAAGGTACAGTATACTGCACTAAACAAGGTACAGTATACTGCACTAAACAAGGTACAGTATACTGCACTAAACAAGGTACAGTATACTGCACTAAACAAGGTACAGTATACTGCACTAAACAAGGTACAGTATACTGCACTAAACAAGGTACAGTATACTGCACTAAACAAGGTACAGTATACTGCACTAAACAAGGTACAGTATACTGCACTAAACAAGGTACAGTATACTACACTATCTCTGCACTAATCAAGGTACAGTATACTGCACTATCTCTGCACTAATCAAGGTACAGTATACTGCACTAAACAAGGTACAGTATACTGCACTAAACAAGGTACAGTATACTGCACTAATCAAGGTACAGTATACTGCACTAAACAAGGTACAGTATACTGCACTAAACAAGGTACAGTATACTGCACTAAACAAGGTACAGTATACTGCACTAAACAAGGTACAGTATACTGCACTAAACAAGGTACAGTATACTGCACTAAACAAGGTACAGTATACTGCACTAAACAAGGTACAGTATACTGCACTAAACAAGGTACAGTATACTGCACTAAACAAGGTACAGTATACTGCACTAAACAAGGTACAGTATACTGCACTAAACAAGGTACAGTATACTGCACTATCTCTGCACTAAACAAGGTACAGTATACTACACTATCTCTGCACTAATCAAGGTACAGTATACTGCACTATCTCTGCACTAATCAAGGTACAGTATACTGCACTAAACAAGGTACAGTATACTGCACTAAACAAGGTACAGTATACTGCACTAAACAAGGTACAGTATACTGCACTAAACAAGGTACAGTATACTGCACTAAACAAGGTACAGTATACTGCACTAAACAAGGTACAGTATACTGCATACTGCACTAAACAAGGTACAGTATACTGCACTAAACAAGGTACAGTATATGCACTGCACTAAACAAGGTACAGTATACTGCACTAAACAAGGTACAGTATACTGCACTAAACAAGGTACAGTATACTGCACTAAACAAGGTACAGTATACTGCACTAAACAAGGTACAGTATACTGCACTAAACAAGGTACAGTATACTGCACTAAACAAGGTACAGTATACTACACTATCTCTGCACTAATCAAGGTACAGTATACTGCACTATCTCTGCACTAAACAAGATACAGTATACTGCACTAAACAAGATACAGTATACTGCACTAAACAAGGTACAGTATACTGCACTGTACAGTATACTAAACAAGGTACAGTATACTGCACTAAACAAGGTACAGTATACTGCACTAAACAAGGTACAGTATACTGCACTAAACAAGGTACAGTATACTGCACTAAAGGTACAGTATACTGCACTAAACAAGGTACAGTATACTGCACTAAACAAGGTACAGTATACTGCACTAAACAAGGTACAGTATACTGCACTAAACAAGGTACAGTATACTGCACTAAACAAGGTACAGTATACTGCACTAAACAAGGTACAGTATACTGCACTAAACAAGGTACAGTATACTGCACTAAACAAGGTACAGTATACTGCACTAAACAAGGTACAGTATACTGCACTAAACAAGGTACAGTATACTACACTATCTCTGCACTAAACAAGGTACAGTATACTACACTATCTCTGCACTAAACAAGGTACAGTATACTGCACTATCTCTGCACTAAACAAGGTACAGTATACTGCACTAAACAAGGTACAGTATACTGCACTAAACAAGGTACAGTATACTGCACTATCTCTGCACTAAACAAGGTACAGTATCTCTACTACACTATCTCTGCACTAAACAAGGTACAGTATACTGCACTAAACAAGGTACAGTATACTGCACTAAACAAGGTACAGTATACTGCACTAAACAAGGTACAGTATACTACACTATCTCTGCACTAATCAAGGTACAGTATACTGCACTATCTCTGCACTAAACAAGGTACAGTATACTGCACTAAACAAGGTACAGTATACTGCACTAAACAAGGTACAGTATACTACACTATCTCTGCACTAAACAAGGTACAGTATACTACACTATCTCTGCACTAAACAAGGTACAGTATACTGCACTAAACAAGGTACAGTATACTGCACTAAACAAGGTACAGTATACTGCACTAAACAAGGTACAGTATATGCACTAGGTACAGTATACTGCACTAAACAAGGTACAGTATACTGCACTATCTCTGCACTAAACAAGGTAAATGTTTCAGGTGAAAGTCTAACCATTCTTCTCCTTTCACTGTTCTACAATATTAAAATGTGTATAAATACAAACATACTGTATAGCAGAATGTGACTGTTAACAGCTACATGATTATATTGTTTTGACATTTTGATGTTAAGTGATGTGATCATATGATTATTTATGCATAAATGTGAACAGACCTGTTATCAATAAAATGTCTACTTAATATTGTGCTACAGTTATTTAACTACTGTAGAGTAGATTGTTGTACAACAATTAATTAGTAAGGTAGTTAAAGTTGAATACTCACTTTTAGTGTGGTTGCACAGATCTGTATATTGTTGTCTGCTGTTGTCACAGAGAGATCTGAAGCAGTGGTCCTGCTGGTTTTGCATAGCCAGGACTTTAAGGACCAATGGAATGGTCTAAAACTCATGAGAAACTAAAGCACCCAACATGTCTCACGTTACATTCTGTTAAGTTTCATTTTCCCACAAACTAGTCATTTCTAGCCAATGAGAGAGTGTTGCTAGGCAAACATTATTCTACTCAGGACAGATAGGATCTGAATTCTGATTGGGTGTCGCTTTTTAACCTTGGATGCTTGCCAGAATCAGAAGATAGGCGTCACGTTCTGACCTTAGTTCCTTTGTTTTGTCTTTGTTTTAGTATGGTCAGGGCGTGAGTTGGGGTGGGCAGTCTGTTTGTTTTAGTATGGTCAGGGCGTGAGTTGGGGTGGGCAGTCTGTTTGTTTTAGTATGGTCAGGGCGTGAGTTGAGGTGGGCAGTCTGTTTGTTTTAGTATGGTCAGGGCGTGAGTTGAGGTGGGCAGTCTGTTTGTTTTAGTATGGTCAGGGCGTGAGTTGGGGTGGGCAGTCTGTTTGTTTTAGTATGGTCAGGCGTGAGTTGGGATGGGCAGTCTGTTTGTTTTAGTATGGTCAGGGCGTGAGTTGGGGTGGGCAGTCTGTTTGTTTTAGTATGGTCAGGCGTGAGTTGGGGTGGGCAGTCTGTTTGTTTTAGTATGGTCAGGGCGTGAGTTGAGGTGGGCAGTCTGTTTGTTTTAGTATGGTCAGGGCGTGAGTTGAGGTGGGCAGTCTGTTTGTTTTAGTATGGTCAGGGCGTGAGTTGGGGTGGGCAGTCTGTTTGTTTTAGTATGGTCAGGGCGTGAGTTGAGGTGGGCAGTCTGTTTGTTTTAGTATGGTCAGGGCGTGAGTTGAGGTGGGCAGTCTGTTTGTTTTAGTATGGTCAGGGCGTGAGTTGAGGTGGGCAGTCTGTTTGTTTTAGTATGGTCAGGGCGTGAGTTGGGGTGGGCAGTCTGTTTGTTTTAGTATGGTCAGGCGTGAGTTGGGTGGGCAGTCTGTTTGTTTTAGTATGGTCAGGGTGTGAGTTGGGTGGGCAGTCTGTTTGTTTTAGTATGGTCAGGGCGTGAGTTGGGTGGGCAGTCTGTTTGTTTTAGTATGGTCAGGGCGTGAGTTGAGGTGGGCAGTCTGTTTGTTTTAGTCTTTGTTTTAGTATGGTCAGGGCGTGAGTTGAGGTGGGCAGTCTGTTTGTTTTAGTCTTTGTTTTAGTTGGTCAGGGCGTGAGTTGGGGTGGGCAGTCTGTTTGTTTTAGTCTTTGTTTTAGTATGGTCAGGGCGTGAGTTGAGGTGGGCAGTCTGTTTGTTTTAGTATGGTCAGGGCGTGAGTTGGGGTGGGCAGTCTGTTTGTTTTAGTATGGTCAGGGCGTGAGTTGGGGTGGGCAGTCTGTTTGTTTTAGTATGGTCAGGGCGTGAGTTGGGGTGGGCAGTCTGTTTGTTTTAGTATGGTCAGGGTGTGAGTTGGGTGGGCAGTCTGTTTGTTTTAGTATGGTCAGGGTGTGAGTTGGGTGGGCAGTCTGTTTGTTTTAGTATGGTCAGGGCGTGAGTTGGGGTGGGCAGTCTGTTTGTTTTAGTATGGTCAGGGCGTGAGTTGGGGTGGGCAGTCTGTTTGTTTTAGTATGGTCAGGGCGTGAGTTGGGGTGGGCAGTCTGTTTGTTTTAGTATGGTCAGGGCGTGAGTTGGGGTGGGCAGTCTGTTTGTTTTAGTATGGTCAGGGCGTGAGTTGGGGTGGGCAGTCTGTTTGTTTTAGTATGGTCAGGGTGTGAGTTGGGGTGGGCAGTCTGTTTGTTTTAGTATGGTCAGGGTGTGAGTTGGGGTGGGCAGTCTGTTTGTTTTAGTATGGTCAGGGCGTGAGTTGGGGTGGGCAGTCTGTTTGTTTTAGTATGGTCAGGGTGTGAGTTGGGTGGGCAGTCTGTTTGTTTTAGTATGGTCAGGGCGTGAGTTGGGGTGGGCAGTCTGTTTGTTTTAGTATGGTCAGGGCGTGAGTTGGGGTGGGCAGTCTGTTTGTTTTAGTATGGTCAGGGCGTGAGTTGGGGTGGGCAGTCTGTTTGTTTTAGTATGGTCAGGGCGTGAGATGGGGTGGGCAGTCTGTTTGTTTTAGTATGGTCAGGGCGTGAGTTGGGGTGGGCAGTCTGTTTGTTTTAGTATGGTCAGGGCGTGAGTTGGGGTGGGCAGTCTGTTTGTTTTAGTATGGTCAGGGCGTGAGTTGGGGTGGGCAGTCTGTTTGTTTTAGTATGGTCAGGGCGTGAGTTGGGGTGGGCAGTCTGTTTGTTTTAGTATGGTCAGGGCGTGAGTTGGGGTGGGCAGTCTGTTTGTTTTAGTATGGTCAGGGCGTGAGTTGGGGTGGGCAGTCTGTTTGTTTTAGTATGGTCAGGGCGTGAGTTGGGGTGGGCAGTCTGTTTGTTTTAGTATGGTCAGGGCGTGAGTTGGGGTGGGCAGTCTGTTTGTTTTAGTATGGTCAGGGCGTGAGTTGGGGTGGGCAGTCTGTTTGTTTTAGTATGGTCAGGGCGTGAGTTGGGGTGGGCAGTCTGTTTGTTTTAGTATGGTCAGGGCGTGAGTTGGGGTGGGCAGTCTGTTTGTTTTAGTATGGTCAGGGCGTGAGTTGGGGTGGGCAGTCTGTTTGTTTTAGTATGGTCAGGGCGTGAGTTGGGGTGGGCAGTCTGTTTGTTTTAGTATGGTCAGGGCGTGAGTTGGGGTGGGCAGTCTGTTTGTTTTAGTATGGTCAGGGGCGTGAGTTGGGGTGGGCAGTCTGTTTGTTTTAGTATGGTCAGGGCGTGAGTTGGGGTGGGCAGTCTGTTTGTTTTAGTATGGTCAGGGCGTGAGTTGGGGTGGGCAGTCTGTTTGTTTTAGTATGGTCAGGGCGTGAGTTGGGGTGGGCAGTCTGTTTGTTTTAGTATGGTCAGGGCGTGAGTTGGGGTGGGCAGTCTGTTTGTTTTAGTATGGTCAGGGCGTGAGTTGGGGTGGGCAGTCTGTTTGTTTTAGTATGGTCAGGGCGTGAGTTGGGGTGGGCAGTCTGTTTGTTTTAGTCTGGTCAGGGCGTGAGTTGGGGTGGGCAGTCTGTTTGTTTTAGTATGGTCAGGGCGTGAGTTGGGGTGGGCAGTCTGTTTGTTTTAGTATGGTCAGGGCGTGAGTTGGGGTGGGCAGTCTGTTTGTTTTAGTATGGTCAGGGCGTGAGTTGGGGTGGGCAGTCTGTTTGTTTTAGTATGGTCAGGGCGTGAGTTGGGGTGGGCAGTCTGTTTGTTTTAGTATGGTCAGGGCGTGAGTTGGGGTGGGCAGTCTGTTTGTTTTAGTATGGTCAGGGCGTGAGTTGGGGTGGGCAGTCTGTTTGCTTTAGTATGGTCAGGGCGTGAGTTGGGATGGGCAGTCTGTTTGTTTTAGTATGGTCAGGGTGTGAGTTGGGGTGGGCAGTCTGTTTGTTTTAGTATGGTCAGGGCGTGAGTTGGGGTGGGCAGTCTGTTTGTTTTAGTATGGTCAGGGCGTGAGTTGGGATGGGCAGTCTGTTTGTTTTAGTATGGTCAGGGTGTGAGTTGGGGTGGGCAGTCTGTTTGTTTTAGTATGGTCAGGGCGTGAGTTGGGATGGGCAGTCTGTTTGTTTTAGTATGGTCAGGGCGTGAGTTGGGATGGGCAGTCTGTTTGTTTTAGTATGGTCAGGGTGTGAGTTGGGGTGGGCAGTCTGTTTGTTTTTCTATGTTGGTTTTTTAATCTATTTTTTTCCCAGAAGGAGACTTCTATGTGTCCAACACATTTCATTTTATCCAAAGATGTGGCCTATCTTATGATTCTGGCAAGCAGCCAAGGTTGAACAGCCGATACCCAATCAAAATTCAGATTTAGCCTATCCTGAGTAGAATAATGTTTGCCTAGCAACATTCTCTCATTGGCTAGAATTGAGTATGTGCTGGGAAAATGAAACTTAGCAGAATGTAAGCTGCAGCACATTGGGCACTTTAATTTTGTGTTGCATGAGTTTTAGACCATTCCATTGGTTCGAGGTAAATCTCCACCCACCTGGGGCATCTGGCTATGCAAAACCAGCAGGCCCACGGCTTCAGGTCTCTAGGTCTGTTAATATTTGTGTAAATAATCAGAATCATCATCATAATCAATCCATAATCATAAATAATCATATTTATGTGTAAATAAACAAACATTACAGTATGTTTGTATTTATACACATTTTAATATTGTAGAACAGTGAAAGGAGAAGAATGGTTAGACTTTCACCTGAAACATTTACCTTGTTTAGTGCAGAGATAGTGTAGTATACTGTACCTTGTTTAGTGCAGAGATAGTGCAGTATACTGTACCTTGTTTAGTGCAGAGATAGTGCAGTATACTGTAGTTTAGTGCAGAGATAGTGCAGTATACTGTACCTTGATTAGTGCAGAGATAGTGCAGTACCTTGTTTATAGTGCAGTATACTGTACCTTGTTAGTGCAGAGATAGTATACTGTACCTTGTTTAGTGCAGAGATAGTGCAGTATACTGTACCTTGATTAGTGCAGAGATAGTGCAGTATACTGTACCTTGTTTATTAGTGCAGTATACTGTACCTTGATTAGTGCAGAGATAGTGCAGTATACTGTACCTTGATTAGTGCAGTATACTGTACCTTGTTTAGTGCAGAGATAGTGCAGTATACTGTACCTTGATTAGTGCAGTATACTGTACCTTGATTAGTGCAGAGATAGTGCAGTATACTGTACCTTGATTAGTGCAGAGATAGTGCAGTATACTGTAGTGCAGAGATGTATACCTTGATTAGTGCAGAGATAGTGCAGTATACTGTACCTTGTTTAACTGTATACTGTTGATTAGTGCAGAGATAGTGCAGTATACTGTACCTTGATTAGTGCAGAGATAGTGCAGTATACTGTACCTTGTTTAGTGCAGAGATAGTGTAGTATACTGTACCTTGTTTAGTGCAGAGATAGTGCAGTATACTGTACCTTGTTTAGTGCAGAGATAGTGCAGTATACTGTACCTTGTTTAGTGCAGAGATAGTGTAGTATACTGTACCTTGTTTAGTGCAGAGATAGTGTAGTATACTGTACCTTGTTTAGTGCAGAGATAGTGCAGTATACTGTACCTTGTTTAGTGCAGAGATAGTGCAGTATACTGTACCTTGTTTAGTGCAGAGATAGTGCAGTATACTGTACCTTGTTTAGTGCAGAGATAGTGTAGTATACTGTACCTTGTTTAGTGCAGAGATAGTGCAGTATACTGTACCTTGTTTAGTGCAGAGATAGTGCAGTATACTGTACCTTGTTTAGTGCAGTATACTGTACCTTGTTTAGTGTAGAGATAGTGCAGTATACTGTACCTTGTTTAGTGCAGAGATAGTGAGTATACTGTACCTTGTTTAGTGCAGAGATATAGTATACTGTACCTTGTTTAGTGCAGAGATAGTGCAGTATACTGTACCTTGTTTAGTGCAGAGATAGTGCAGTATACTGTACCCAGTATACTGTATTAGTGCAGAGATAGTGCAGTATACTGTACCTTGTGCAGAGATTAGTGCAGAGATAGTGCAGTATACTGTACCTTGTTTAGTGCAGAGATAGTGCAGTATACTGTACCAGAGATAGTGCAGTATTGTTTAGTGCAGAGATAGTGCAGTATACTGTACCTTGTTTAGTGCAGAGATAGTGCAGTATACTGTACCTTGTTTAGTGCAGAGATAGTGCAGTATACTGTACCTTGATTAGTGCAGAGATAGTGTAGTATACTGTACCTTGTTTAGTGCAGAGATAGTGCAGTATACTGTACCTTGCATTACTGTGCAGAGATAGTGTAGTATACTGTACCTTGTTTAGTGCAGAGATAGTGCACTGTACCTTGTTTACTGTACCTGATTAGTGCAGAGATAGTGTAGTATACTGTACCTTGTTTAGTGCAGAGATAGTGCAGTATACTTACCTTGTGCAGAGATAGTGCAGTATACTGTACCTTGATTAGTGCAGAGATAGTGCAGTATACTGTACCTTGTTTAGTGCAGAGATAGTGCAGTATACTGTACCTTGTTTAGTGCAGAGATAGTGCAGTATACTGTACCTTGTTTAGTGCAGAGATAGTGCAGTATATACTGTAGTGCAGTATACTGTACCTTGATTAGTGCAGTATAGTACCTTGATTAGTGTAGTATACTGTACCTTGTTTAGTGTAGAGATAGTGCAGTATACTGTACCTTGTTTAGTGCAGAGCAGCATACTGTACCTTGTTTAGTGCAGTATAGTACCTTGATTAGTGCAGTATACTGCAGTATACTGTACCTTGTTTAGTGCAGATAGTGCAGTATACTGTACCTTGATTAGTGCAGTATACTGTGATTAGTGCAGTATACTGTACCTTGATTAGTGCAGTATACTGTACCTTGTTTAGTGCAGTATACTGTACCTTGATTAGTGATTAGTGCAGTATACTGTATCTTGTTTAGTGCAGAGTATGAGTGCAGTATACTGTACCTGTTGGGTCAACAGGCAGTACTTATATTAGTGCAGGTTGTTGTATACTGTGATTAGTGCAGACACTTGTTTAGTGCCTGTACCAGGTTTTTTGTGCAGTATACTGACTAAGTGTCAGTATACTGTACCTTGTTTAGTGCAGTATACTGTACCTGATTAGTGCAGTATATCTTGATTTTAGTGCATTGGATTTGCACAATGGATGACTGATAGATTGCTAAAACATGATGTGGTTAGCTGATATGTAAAATACCTATCCAGGTGTTGTAAGATCTGGTGTCAGCAACATCTGAGCAGAGGAACAGAGGAACACTATGCTTTGTGTTCAGACACCTCCTGATTTACACATTTAGCACTGGTTTCAGTTATACTGATTCCACTTAATTATTGTCTGAACTGTTCCTGTCTGTCAACACAGTAGATGTGATGTTTGATGGTAATGGAACACGACCTCTAACTGGTCTATCTGGTCTTAACAGCAGCAGACAGGCAGCGGTAGAATAATAACCATGTTTAGAATGTCATTTGATACACCCCATATGAGCACATTATGTTCACCTGATGTAGGCTACGTTGTTAGTGCATGTAATTTGTCTTACAACAGTTAAATCACGTAACATTACTCTTTTTATAGTTTCATAGTTTGTCATTTGAAAGTCAAATAGCTGAGAAAACAATATAATTTAGTTTATTCTCATCTGTAAACATTGGACCTCTGCCAAACACTCCCAGATGAGTCACTGAAGAAATGTGGACTTTGTATTTTGTAACGAGGTCATCATCTGTTTCCATGTTTTTGATTGGCTGCAGTAGTAGAAATGAAACGAGGAAGAGGAAGGATTCTGTTCCTGTTGACACTCTGTCTGCAATACTTCACTGGTCAATGCCAAGGTGCACACACACACACACACAGTTTTCAGAAGCCTTTAATCAAGCCACTATCAACTCAAGCACTTCTTGTCTGTTTCCAGTTTCAGGGCAGCTCTCTGACCTGAGGATAGTTCTGGTGGGGAAGACTGGATCAGGGAAGAGCGCAACAGGAAACACCATCCTGGGGTGGGAGGGGTTTAAAGAAGACTCCTCCCCTGAGTCTGTTACCTCACACTGTATGAAGCAGAGTGGAATGGTGGCTGGAAAGAAGATCAATGTGATTGACACACCAGGACTCTTTGACACAAAATTGACTGATACGGAAATGAAAAGTGAAATAGAAAAGGCCATCTACATGTCAGTACCAGGACCCCATGTGTTCCTGCTGGTGATTAGATTGGGGGTGAGGTTCACAGAGGAGGAGAGGAACACTGTGAAGTGGATCCAGGAGAACTTTGGAGAAGAAGCCTCAATGTACACCATCTTGCTGTTCACACATGGAGATCAACTGGAGGGTAAATCAGTGGAAGAGTTTCTGGCTCAGAGCAAAGAGTTACGGAAACTCATCAATATCTGTGGGGCAGATATCACTCCCTAAACAATGACAAGAGAAAACACAACAGTCAGGTCCCAGAGCTGCTGAAGAAGATAGAGGAGATGGTGAAGAAGAATGGAGGAAAACACTACACCAACGAGATGTACCAGGAGGCCCAGAGGAAGATCGAAGAGGCCCAGAGGAAGATCGAAGAAGAGGAGGAGAGGAAGAAACAGGAAGAGGATAAGAGAGAGAAAGAGAGGCAACAGAAGGAGAGAGAAAGGATCAGAAGAGAAGAAATATTGTCTCGATGCAAGATATCAGCATTGGTCAGTTCGGCTGTATTGGGGTGGGGATACAAATTCTCATCTCCATTGTGGTTAGCAGCAGGGTCTGTATCAGCCATTTTTGAAGGTTATCAATGCATGGATGCTTATTTCAATTGGGGTGGTTCTGACCCAAAAGAGCATGAGGAATAGGATTTCACCATCTCAGATTTTTCTGAAGTTAAGATTAGTTTAAGCTATTTTTTTGGGGGGGTATAATTTGATCACTGAGAAATTAAGCAAATTGATTGCACCCAAATTGGCTATTTTAATTGATAAGATATTCAATAAATATACACTATATATACAAAAGTATGTGGACACCCCTTCAAATGAGTGGTTTCGGCTATTTCAGCCACACCCGTTGCTGACAGATTTATAAAATCGAGCAGACAGCCATGCAATCTCTACAGACAAATATTGGCAGTAGAATGGCCTTACTGAAGAGCTCAGTGACTTTCAACATGCCACTGTCATAGGATGACACCTTTCCAACAAGTCAGTTCTTGAAATGTCATCCCTGCTTGAGCTGCCCTGGTCAACTGTAAGTGCTGTTATTGTAGAAGTAGAAACGGAGCAACAACAGGAGCAACAACAGCTGAGCCGCGTCTCTGTCCTCGGTTGCAACGCTCATTACCGAGTTCCAAACGGCCTCTGGAAGCAACGTCAGCACAGGAGCTGTTCGTCGGGAGCTTCATGAAATAGGTTTCCATGGCCGAGCAGCCGCACACAAGCCTAAGATCACCATACGCAAAGCGTCGGCTGGAGTGGTGTAAAGCTCATCGCCATTGGACTCTGGAGCAGTGGAAACACGTTCTCTGGAGTGTTGAATCAAGCTTCACCATCTGGTAGTCCGACAGATGAATCTGGGTTTGGAGGATGCCAGGAGAACACTACCTGCCCAAATTATGTTTGAATTTTTGTTTCCATTCCTGTCATAACATTCTTTATCTGACCTGGACTTTACTTGCATAAAAATGTTGGATATGAAATCAAAGGAATTCGCACCTCGACATCAACTCGAGTTGCAGTGATCTAAAATCACAAAACATTAAAAATATCATGTGTAATAGTAGAGTATAAACACCATTAATCATATTGACTTTATAAGTCTTAAAACACTATTCTTTACATCTGCCAAGAGAAACAGGACCAATCCTCCTCTCTGAAGTGGGTCATCAACAGAAGAATGGCAGAATGGTCTTTTGGCTTTTAAAAATGTTGACAATTCTCTTACTCTTGTTCGGGAGAGTTTGAGTCAGGCGACTGTCAATCACGACGCCAGGGAGGGTTTTGAAGTGGTGGCAGAGCCATAACTTGGTGAAAGGAAAGGCCACTGGTCCTGGAGGTCACTGATGCTTGGAGGAGGACAAGAGTCCTATCCATTGTTACAGATAATATCCTTTCTTCATTTTCTTTTAAAAATGACAAATAAACCATTGTTAGGCTATGTGCTGCACTCCATACCAGCACAAGAAGACAAACAAACAAACATTTGTATTATTTTGTACTTTTATGTATTTTTGGCATTTCTGTCCCTTTTATGACATTTGTCTCGCTCCCTCATAGCATAAACCATTTATTTTGAGGGCAAACAAATTAACTATTTACAAAACCTTTTTAACCTTGTGTGTGTGTGTGTGTACACACAGAAAAAGGGTTCCGAAAGGGTTCTTTGTCTGTCCCCATAGGAGAACCTGTTTTGTTTCCAGGTAGAACCCTTTTTGTTTCCATGTAGAACCCTCTGTGGAAAGGGTTCTACATGGAACCCAGAAGAGTTCTACCTGGAACCAAAAGGGTTATACATGTAACGTTACCTGGAATCAGAAAGGGATCTTCAAAAGGTTCTCCTATGGGGACAGACAAATAACCATTTGACCTTCTAGATGGCACCTTTTTCATAACAATTATATAAATATGTTACATTCATCAATCAAGATCTCACCTCTTTGGTTGAAGGACTGAAGCAATTCCCGGCACTATATTGGCGTCAAATGGTATTTTATGTGGCACTTCTGGTAGAGCATGGCGCTTGTAACGCCAGGGTAGTGGGTTCGATTCCCGGGACCACCCATACGTAGAATGTATGCACACATGACTGTAAGTCGCTTTGGATAAAAACGTCTGCTAAATGGTATTTTATATCTTCCTGTTGAACATATTCAAGGTCTTTAATATTCTCCACTACAACATTTGGCCCTCAGATGCTCTGACAAAGATCTCACCAAATGCTCCAACTCGGGCAATTGGTGTTTAATTGCATCTTGAAGACCCTCCATGCCTGGTTTAAGAAGAACACACTGAGTGAGACAGGCAGTTGGTGTTTAATTGCATCTTGAAGACCCTCCATGCCTACACTGGTTTAAGAAGAACACACTGAGTGAGACAGGCAGTTGGTGTTTAATTGCATCTTGAAGACCCTCCATGCCTGGTTTAAGAAGAACACACTGAGTGAGACAGGCAGTTGGTGTTTAATTGCATCTTGAAGACCCTCCATGCCTGGTTTAAGAAGAACACACTGGGTGAGACAGGCAGTTGGTGTTTAATTGCATCTTGAAGACCCTCCATGCCTACACTGGTTTAAGAAGAACACACTGGGTGAACACACTGGGTGAGACAGGCAGAAGAACACACTGGGTGAGACAGGCAGTTGGTGCCTATTGCACAGAAGAACACACTGGGTGAGACAGGCAGTTGGTGTTTAATTGCATCTTGAAGACCCTCCATGCCAACACACTGAGACAGGCAGTTGGTGTTTAACTGAAGACCCTCCATGCCTGGTTTAAGAAGAACACACTGAGTGAGACAAGTTTAATTGCGTTGAAGACCCTCCATGCCTGGTTTAATGCAATAATTGCAATGAAGAATGAGAACACACTGGGTGAGACAGGCTCCATGCCTGGTTTAAGAAGAACACACTGGGTGAGACAGGCAGTTGGTGTTTAATTTGAAGACCCTCCATGCCTGGTTTGGCTGGTGTTTAATCTTGAAGACCCTCCACTGGTTTAAGCAGAACACCTGAGTGAGACAGGGTTTAAGCTCCATGCCTACAACTGTTTAAGCAGAACACAGAATGAGACAGGCAGTTGGTATTTAATTGATCTTGAAAACCTCCATGCCTAGGTTTAAGAAGAATATAGTAGGCAGGAATTACTACATACTAATCAGCTGCACAAAAATATTTGAAGCATGCCTATACTTTTCCAAAACAATAAAATAGCTAGACCCTCCATGCCTGGTTTAGAACAGAAGGCTTATTTTCTCTGAAGTTTTCCCTCACAGACCTGTTTGAGACAGGCAGTTGGGAGCATCTGGTTTAAGAAGCATTAGTGGACATCAAGTCTGTTCTCAGGGCAGGCCTGGTTGTAGATAGATTCGAGTCGCGTCGGGGGACATTGTTAGTATTTTAGCTTTCCCTAGAACAGAAAACCATGAGTTTACCTAATTATCCTAACCTGCTAGTTAATTTTCAAGGAACATTGTAATTTTGCTAACCTTTACCGAAAAGTATCTTCTGCTAGTCAAAGCCGGCAGAGCTGCCCTGAGAACAGTCTTGGTCTCATCTATGAGATTCAGCTCTCTTACACACACACACACACACACACACACACACACACACACACACACACACACACACACACTTTGGTGCCGCCAACTACAGCAGTGTTCAGGTACTACTGTAAAGAAATACAGTACATTAGAGTAATTTTTACAGGAGGCTTACATTTACAGTTAACAACAGTATAATTTTACCCATGATGCAGGGTATCCTAGTGGTTAGAGCGTTGGACTAGTAACTGAAAGGTTACAAGACCAAATCCCTGAGCTGACAAGGTACAAATCTGTCGTTCTGCCCCTAAACAAGGCAGTTAACCCACTGTTCCTAGACCAGTTAACCCCACTGTAACCCCCTAGACCAGTTAACCCACTGTTCCTAGACCAGTTAACCCACTGTTTAGTTAACCCACTGTCCCTAGACCAGTTAACCCACTGTTCCTAGACCAGTTAACCCACTGTTCCTAGACCAGTTAACCCACTGTTCCTAGACCAGTTAACCCACTGTTCCTAGGCTGTCATTGAAAATAAGAATTTGTTCTTAACTGACTTTCCTAGTTAAATAAAGGTTAAAAAATATGAAATAAATGCAGTGCAATCTACAGCATTAATGCTGTAAAACACATTGAAGTTATTTTACTGTGCATTCTGTGTTTTACTGTCGAAATTACAGAACAGTCTTACAGTGTACTGCAAGTTCATGTTTTCTACAGTTTACTAAACCACTACTGATTTAGAACCATGAAGTTACCTCAAGTCAACACAAAGACAACAGGAACACCGCCTCCGCTATTCCAGCACCATTTTAACTTAAACATTTAAATATCATCAAATCAAGAAAGCTACATCTGCATAGTATAATACACAGAAAACACACTTAAAGATACCAAAAACAATTGAGTCCAATCAATGTTGCTAAATATCACGTGGCTTCCCTTGGTACTGATTTCTGTCTGTGTGCACAAGTAAAACAAAACATGTTGACTCGCCCTACTTGTAGACTAGTTGAAGGCCAACGCCATCCTCCTCTCTTTCATGTTGGCTAAACGGTCTATGACTCTGTCATACAGTACACCTTTCATTCTTTGTTGTCATAGGCTACCTAGCTAAAATGCTTGCTAGCTTAAATTCCTCACATTGGCAACAATGAACCAGCTAAGTTAGCTAGCTAGTTAAAGTGAGCCTACATCTAGGCTAAGATTGAACTTCAATATTCTCAGGCCAGTGGTACAACATTAATTTATGGTTAGATCAGAATGCTGTCATAATCATTGAACTGTACAGACAATTAAGTCAAAAACTAAGTCTCCATCCATGGCTTAGGAAAGGGTCAAGTTAGCCAGCCAGCTACTGCAGGACATCAACACAAACAGACCAGAAACACACACGTTTTTAATGAGTATTACCTTTTTCTTAGGATGTGATTTGATTGGTGTATCCCTTGGGGCAGTTTTGCTGCACCAGGACAACCCACATTTCAGCTCAACGCTGATTAGCTCATTATGTTATATCGTTTTTATCAAGAGAGGCTAAATGCTTGCTGGCATCAATCAACTGCTACGGCGACAACATGGTATATATTCTATTTTGGTCCAGACGGCATCAGACACATCCTGAGACAGAGGGGCGTTTTCCTCGCTCGGATGGTTTCTCTGTTGAGATTCAGCCACTTGCAAATTAACGGAAACTGATGTTAACATGGGTGAAAAGTGATTGCATTCGTTTTGGAAGAGGCTGCCTCCTGGGCCTCACTTTCAATAAAAGTGATGAAAGTTATGCACGTAGAGTTAAGAAAGATGCCCCTCCTTTCCCCCTTTTATCTGTTCCCGTAACGGGACAAAGCCCGGTGCACCACGGTTCAGGTTAATCAAACTCCCTCAGTACAGGACTCAGGTAATCAAGGCAATGTAACAGATCCCCCTTCAGAAGTGTGGGCCTTTTTGAAACCAGCACCACCTATTCTGTCCTCCTCCACCTCCCTCTTCCTCTTCCCCTCCAGCACCTTCCTTCCACCTATTCTGTCCACCACCTCCGCCTTTCTTCTCTTCCCTCTCATTCTGTCCCCTCCCTTCCCTCTTATTCTGTCCACCACCTCCCTCCTTTCTTCCTTTCTCATTCTGTCCAGCACCTTCCTCTCTTCCCTCTTATTCTGTCCAGCACCTCTCTCCTCATCTCTTCAACACCATCTCCTCCAGGACAATCATTCTGAAATACTTCAGGCCATTATGTCCAGCACCTCCCTTTCCTGTCTTGCTAATTATGATGCCATCCTCCTTTTTTAAATGTAAAATAAAAAAACTAAATTCTTCAGCTTTTGCTCGTGGGCGTGGAGAGGTATTCTGGCCCTTTCCCCTTCCACCTATTCTGTCCATTTCTGGGACCCTCTCCCCTTCAAATGAACACCTCTCTCCCCTTCCCACCACCTCTCTCCCCTTCCACCTATTCTCCCTTCCACCTGTCTTGAGGAGCAGACACCTCTCTCCCCTTCCACCTATTCTGGACCACCCTCTCCCCTACCTACAGGCCAGACTCTGAGGGACCTATTCTTTCTTGTAAACAAGCTCTTGCAGGCCAGTTAGACACTTATGATGCCTCTCTTTCTGGTCTTTTAGAGTTCACCGATAAGAACAGGTCCCAGTATGTCTGGTCTTTTGAGAGTTCACTGAGCATGTCTGGTCTTTTAGAGGTCACTGTAGAGACCTTTTCGTAAACAATGTTTTAGACACTTCCCTCTTTCTGGTCTTTTAGAGTTAGAGGTCATGTGGTCTGTCACTGTAGAACGTATGTGTGGTCTTTGTTTAAAAAATGGCCTGCGTCCCAATGTTTAAAAAATGTACTCATGACTAACAGTATCATTTTGAAATCCAATTAATAAAATAACAGCGTTGTCATCTAATTAATCGTTATATTCCATCAAGTCCAAGACCAGCCTGATAATTTCCTTTTAGATTTGACGCTCTTTCAAAAATCCAGATATCTTGCATTTTGCTAGAATGGAAGCTAGTATATTATCTTTGTTTTTGAGTGTAATTGGGCTTCAAGTATCAAGCAAGAATGTATCCTCATGTGGTTTAGGGATAAGAGTTATAACACCTTGTTTTAATGACTATGGAAGCTCTCGTTTTTCCATGGCTTTCTTAAATGTGGCAAGTAAGAATTAGAGGTTTGCCCATCAGTACCAGGGGATGTGATATTTTTCAACTGTGTGATATCAAATCTGATCTCCTTTGTGGTCAAATCTTCGCAGCAAACTTTATTGAATTCCTCATCAACAGAATTGCCATCAGGAATGGAGCTGAATAATTTATTTGAATTAAATCAGGCAAGAGTCATTAGTATCAATTCTTCTAAACGTTTGCAGTGAAGTCTAATATTGATTTATTATCCTCAGTGACTATGGCATCAATGTTGAGTCTCTCCATGTTCAACCATTATTCATGTTGATGAGCCATATTCAGATTCTTCTTTTACACATTAAATATATACCTGCTGTCCTTTTCTAACCACTGTTTTCTAGATCTTATAAAAGCACCTCTATCTTTAAACGTGACATAGGAGAATATAGGTGGATTGAGACGCATCCAATGCACACAAAAAAAAAATACATGTCCAGCTTAAATTTTGATTTTTATGGGGATGTTAGTTTTATGCTAATTTGATTTGCATGGGGCATTGATCTTAAGTTCTCAAATGGAAATTAAAAAGTGCAATGAATTTAGGAAAATGTAGCCATCAACCATCTGCCGTACAGGAAGTGCACATTGCTAATAGTTCATGTAGGAATCAACTGTCTGCCATACAGGAAGTGCACATTGCTAATAGTTCATGTAGGAATCAACTGTCTGCCATACAGGAAGTGCACATTGCTAATAGTTCATGTTGGAATCAACTGTCTGCCATACAGGAAGTGCACATTGCTAATAGTTCATGTAGGAATCAACTGTCTGCCATACAGGAAGTGCACATTGCTAATAGTTCATGTTGGAATCAACTGTCTGCCATACAGGAAGTGCAAATTGCTAATAGTTCATGTTGGAATCAACTGTCTGCCATACAGGGAGCTCAGTGGCAGCATGGCGCTAACGCCATAGTTCATGTACGTAGAATGTATGCACACATGACTGTAAGTCGCTAAAAGCGTCTGCTAAATGGCATATATTTTATATATATTTTATACAGGAAGTGCACATTGCTAATAGTTCATGTTGGAATCAACTGTCTGCCGTACAGGAAGTGCACATTGCTAATAGTTCATGTTGGAATCAACTGTCTGCCATACAGGAAGTGCACATTGCTAATAGTTCATGTAGGAATCAACTGTCTGCCGTACAGGAAGTGCACATTGCTAATAGTTCATGTTGGAATCAACTGTCTGCCATACAGGAAGTGCACATTGCTAATAGTTCATGTTGGAATCAACTGTCTACCGTACAGGAAGTGCACATTGCTAATAGTTAATTATATCTCTATGATGTGTATTATTGTGTACAGAATCGTTGTTAGAGGACGGGACATGGTGCGTCTGTCGGGTAAGTATGTATACTCATGTTTTACCACACTAATCTAGTTCTGAATACGTTTCTACTCAACGTGCAGTAACTATATTTACGCTTTTTAAATGTAGTTGGAAGGGAAATCGTTACAGTTGTTGTGTGGCTGAAAGAGTAATGTTGATGATTATAACAACACAAATGTCTCACTTACTCTGTCTCTCTCTCCTGAGAAAGAGAGAGTTGTTTCTCACCACAAATGTACTTCTCCTCCTCCTCCTGTCCTCTCCTGTCTCCTCATCCTGAGAGAGAGAGAAAGATGTAGAAACACATGTCTAGCTACTTCACTTCAGGTTCAGCAACACCAGAAAGTCAGAGAAGTTTGAATCATCATTTTTTTCATGTGTCAGGACCCGGTTACGAACCCGGGTCTCCGGAGTGAGAAACAGCCAACTGAGCCACGAATAGTCGGCAGAACCCAGAAGATGAGGCAGACACAGCAGTACTTGAGACGGTGTATTTAATGAAGTAAAAAAGTGAAGTCCTTCAGGAAAACATGTAACTCCACAACCTCAAAAGGAATTCCACAAGAACAAAGGTAATCCTCCAAGACAAAAAGGTAAATCCACAAGGTGGAAGGTATAACATAAAAAGCCTCAAAAAAATACTCAAAAATAAATAAACAAACAAAACAAAATTCCACAAGCGAGTCCACCGGGATCACCCAGAGTACACAGAATACTAGGGCTGGGTGCTAACATACAAACACAGAGCAAAGAACTGATGAAAACTAAGGGTTTAAATACAATCAGGGGAAACGAGGCACAGGTGCAAATAATAATGGGGATCAAGGGAAAACAAAAGGTCAAAAAGCACAATGGGGGCATCTAGTGACCAAAAACCGGAACAACCCTGGCCAAATCCTGACATCATGTACAGATGTAAAATCTTAATTTGATGTAAAATCTTAATTTGCAAAATAACACTGCGGAAACGGGATTTTAAAGTTTTGTCGATAATGTTGCTTGATCGGTGGTTAGGCTATTAGCTGGACTAAAGTACTGCAGTACTGTAAAATAGTGTTAATATGATCACATGTTAGTGTGGGTTTTCAGTTCATTTATGTTAATCACAAAGCAGGAAAATTCTCAGCAACAAAACAGTGATTCAATTAATATCCGACAGCTATATGCATTGTTGTACATGGTTGAATCAACTCTATATGTATTCAAATCTGTCATTCATTCTTCAGAACTTGGCCTACATTATCACTACCCACCCTCTTGGGTCTCCACGCCCTTAGCCTTGCCTTGGCATGGCCCCTTAGCCTGGCCCCTAGAGCCTGGCCCCTTACAACCAACCCCTAGCCTGATCTCTAGCCTGGTCCTTACAACCAACCCCTAGCCTCATTACTTCAGCCTACATACTTCCTGTAGATCTGGAGGAGTTGGACAGGTATAAGCAACATGGTAGTGACTCCACCTTGCCTTCTGATAGGTTAGGTGGAACTTCCACCATACTGCTGATACCTACCCAAGCCTTTCAGATCTACTCCAGTCCCTGGGGGATTGGGGCTAGGGGATGCAGAGGGTAGGGGAAGTTTTAAGAAACAGTCCACGTGTTCATCCCAAATGGCACTCTGTTTCCTATATAGTGCACTACTTTCGACCAGGGCCCTGCTCTACAGTAGCAGACTATAAAGGGAATAGGGTGCCGTTTGGGACACAGGCCATGTTTGTCAGAACTGTAGACAATCCAGGGAAGCAGGAACCTCCCCTCCATTCTGCCAGATGCACAGGATATTCCTTTCTTTGTTTGTGAGAAAACGTCAGTACTCAGACCGCTGGTTCAACGCAGGCAGGGGACCTGCAGGCAGAGGAGCTGGAAAGAGGTTCAACGCAGGCAGAGGACCTGAAAGAGCTGGTTCAAGGCAGACAGAGGAGCTGAAAGAGCTGGTTCAACGCAGACAGAGGACCTGAAAGAGCTGGTTCAACGCAGGCAGAGGAGCTGAAAGAGCTGGTTCAGAGGACCTGAAAGAGCTGGTTCAACGCAGGCAGAGGAGCTGAAAGAGCTGGTTCAACGGAGGCAGAGGACCTGAAAGAGCTGGTTCAACGCAGACAGAGGACCTGAAAGAGCTGGTTCAACGCAGACAGAGGACCTGAAAGAGCTGGTTCAACGCAGGCAGAGGACCTGAAAGAGCTGGTTCAACGCAGGCAGAGGACCTGAAAGAGCTGGTTCAACGCAGGCAGAGGACCTGAAAGAGCTGGTTCAACGCAGGCAGAGGACCTGAAAGAGCTGGTTCAACGCAGGCAGAGGACCTGAAAGAGCTGGTTCAACGCAGGCAGAGGACCTGAAAGAGCTGGTTCAAGGCAGGCAGAGGACCTGAAAGAGCTGGTTCAACGCAGACAGAGGACCTGAAAGAGCTGGTTCAACGCAGGCAGAGGACCTGAAAGAGCTGGTTCAAGGCAGGCAGAGGACCTGAAAGAGCTGGTTCAACGCAGGCAGAGGACCTGAAAGAGCTGGTTCAACGCAGGCAGAGGACCTGAAAGAGCTGGTTCAACGCAGACAGAGGACCTGAAAGAGCTGGTTCAACGCAGGCAGAGGACCTGAAAGAGCTGGTTCAACGCAGGCAGAGGACCTGAAAGAGCTGGTTCAACGCAGGCAGAGGACCTGAAAGAGCTGGTTCAACGCAGGCAGAGGACCTGAAAGAGCTGGTTCAACGTAGGCAGAGGGAGCTGAAAGAGCTGGTTCAACGCAGGCAGAGGAGCTGAAAGAGCTGGTTCAACGCAGGCAGAGGGAGCTGAAAGAGCTGGTGACATTTGACAATATATTGGCAAAGAGGACAGAACCATGACTGAAGGTAAAACATTTGGTTTAATATCTTATCTTATATAATGAAACCTCATATACATGAACTGTTTGGTTAGCAGACTGAACTGTTAATTCAACCTGGAACAGAGCTATCACAATGATTCTGTACTTCAGCTAATACAAGACTGTTTTACACTGAACTGAAATATACTTGTATGTTATCTAACAGCTACACCACTGAGAGAGATGGAGCTGAAACGGCAGCCTGAGTCTGATGGGTGTGGCGCAACAAATCATGATGGTATGTACTCTGTTTGGACAGTGATGTTATGGTCTCTAATGGTTGAGTCAGATCATGATGGTATGTACTCTGTTTGGACAGTGATGTTATGGTCTCTAATGGTTGAGTCAAATCATGATGGTATGTACTCTGTTTGGACTGTGATGTTATGGTCTCTAATAGTTGAGTCAAATCATGATGGTATGTACTCTGTTTGGACAGTGATGTTATGGTCTCTAATGGTTGAGTCAAATCATGATGGTATGTACTCTGTTTGGACAGTGATGTTATGGTCTCTAATGGTTGAGTCAAATCATGATGGTATGTACTCTGTTTGGACTGTGATGTTATGGTCTCTAATAGTTGAGTCAAATCATGATGGTATGTACTCTGTTTGGACTGTGATGTTATGGTCTCTAATAGTTGAGTCAAATCATGATGGTATGTACTCTGTTTGGACAGTGATGTTATGGTCTCTAATGGTTGAGTCAAATCATGATGGTATGTACTCTGTTTGGACAGTGATGTTATGGTCTCTAATGGTTGAGTCAAATCATGATGGTATGTACTCTGTTTGGACAGTGATGTTATGGTCTCTAATAGTTGAGTCAAATCATGATGGTATGTACTCTGTTTGGACAGTGATGTTATGGTCTCTAATGGTTGAGTCAAATCATGATGGTATGTACTCTGTTTGGACAGTGATGTTATGGTCTCTAATGGTTGAGTCAAATCATGATGGTATGTACTCTGTTTGGACAGTGATGTTATGGTCTCTAATAGTTGAGTCAAATCATGATGGTATGTACTCTGTTTGGACTGTGATGTTATGGTCTCTAATAGTTGAGTCAAATCATGATGGTATGTACTCTGTTTGGACTGTGATGTTATGGTCTCTAATGGTTGAGTCAAATCATGATGGTATGTACTCTGTTTGGACTGTGATGTTATTGTCTCTAATGGTTGAGTCAAATCATGATGGTATGTACTCTGTTTGGACTGTGATGTTATGGTCTCTAATGGTTGAGTCAAATCATGATGGTATGTACTCTGTTTGGACTGTGATGTTATGGTCTCTAATGGTTGAGTCAAATCATGATGGTATGTACTCTGTTTGGACAGTGATGTTATGGTCTCTAATGGTTGAGTCAAATCATGATGGTATGTACTCTGTTTGGACTGTGATGTTATGGTCTCTAATGGTTGAGTCAAATCATGATGGTATGTACTCTGTTTGGACAGTGATGTTATGGTCTCTAATGGTTGAGTCAAATCATGATGGTATGTACTCTGTTTGGACTGTGATGTTATGGTCTCTAATGGTTGAGTCAAATCATGATGGTATGTACTCTGTTTGGACTGTGATGTTATGGTCTCTAATGGTTGAGTCAAATCATGATGGTATGTACTCTGTTTGGACAGTGATGTTATGGTCTCTAATGGTTGAGTCAAATCATGATGGTATGTACTCTGTTTGGACTGTGATGTTATGGTCTCTAATGGTTGAGTCAAATCATGATGGTATGTACTCTGTTTGGACTGTGATGTTATGGTCTCTAATGGTTGAGTCAAATCATGATGGTATGTACTCTGTTTGGACTGTGATGTTATGGTCTCTAATGGTTGAGTCAAATCATGATGGTATGTACTCTGTTTGGACTGTGATGTTATGGTCTCTAATGGTTGAGTCAAATCATGATGGTATGTACTCTGTTTGGACAGTGATGTTATGGTCTCTAATGGTTGAGTCAAATCATGATGGTATGTACTCTGTTTGGACAGTGATGTTATGGTCTCTAATGGTTGAGTCAAATCATGATGGTATGTACTCTGTTTGGACTGTGATGTTATGTCTCTAATGTTATCAAATCATGATGGGTACTCTGATGTTATGGTCTCTAATGGTTGAGTCAAATCATGATGGTATGTACTCTGTTTGGACAGTGATGTTATGGTCTTAATGGTTGAGTCAAATCATGATGGTATGTACTCTGTTTGGACTGTGATGTTATGGTCTCTAATGGTTGAGTCAAATCATGATGGTATGTACTCTGTTTGGACTGTGATGTTATGGTCTCTAATGGTTGAGTCAAATCATGATGGTATGTACTCTGTTTGGACTGTGATGTTATGGTCTCTAATAGTTGAGTCAAATCATGATGGTATGTACTCTGTTTGGACAGTGATGTTATGGTCTCTAATGGTTGAGTCAAATCATGATGGTATGTACTCTGTTTGGAC
Source organism: Oncorhynchus keta (assembly GCF_023373465.1). Classification (NCBI taxonomy): domain Eukaryota; kingdom Metazoa; phylum Chordata; class Actinopteri; order Salmoniformes; family Salmonidae; genus Oncorhynchus; species Oncorhynchus keta. The sequence goes on from NW_026284499.1 coordinate 51,812, forward strand.
AGTGATGTTATGGTCTCTAATGGTTGAGTCAAATCATGATGGTATGTACTCTGTTTGGACAGTGATGTTATGGTCTCTAATGGTTGAGTCAAATCATGATGGTATGTACTCTGTTTGGACTGTGATGTTATGGTCTCTAATAGTTGAGTCAAATCATGAAACTCTGTTTGGACTGTGATGTTATGGTCTCTAATGGTTGAGTCAAATCATGATGGTATGTACTCTGTTTGGACTGTGATGTTAGGTCTCTAATGGTTGAGTCAAATCATGATGGTATGTACTCTGTTTGGACAGTGATGTTATGGTCTCTAATGGTTGAGTCAAATCATGATGGTATGTACTCTGTTTGGACAGTGATGTTATGGTCTCTAATAGTTGAGTCAAATCATGATGGTATGTACTCTGTTTGGACAGTGTGTTATGGTCTCTAATGGTTGAGTCTCATGATGGTATGTACTCTGTTTGGACTGTGATGTTATGGTCTCTAATGGTTGAGTCAAATCATGATGGTATGTACTCTGTTTGGACTGTGATGTTATGGTCTCTAATGGTTGAGTCAAATCATGATGGTATGTACTCTGTTTGGACTGTGATGTTATGGTCTCTAATGGTTGAGTCAAATCATGATGGTATGTACTCTGTTTGGACAGTGATGTTATGGTCTCTAATGGTTGAGTCAAATCATGATGGTATGTACTCTGTTTGGACAGTGATGTTATGGTCTCTAATGGTTGAGTCAAATCATGATGGTATGTACTCTGTTTGGACAGTGATGTTATGGTCTCTAATGGTTGAGTCAAATCATGATGGTATGTACTCTGTTTGGACTGTGATGTTATGGTCTCTAATGGTTGAGTCAAATCATGATGGTATGTACTCTGTTTGGACAGTGATGTTATGGTCTCTAATGGTTGAGTCAAATCATGATGGTATGTACTCTGTTTGGACTGTGATGTTATGGTCTCTAATGGTTGAGTCAAATCATGATGGTATGTACTCTGTTTGGACAGTGATGTTATGGTCTCTAATGGTTGAGTCAAATCATGATGGTATGTACTCTGTTTGGACTGTGATGTTATGGTCTCTAATGGTTGAGTCAAATCATGATGGTATGTACTCTGTTTGGACTGTGATGTTATGGTCTCTAATGGTTGAGTCAAATCATGATGGTATGTACTCTGTTTGGACAGTGATGTTATGGTCTCTAATGGTTGAGTCAAATCATGATGGTATGTACTCTGTTTGGACAGTGATGTTATGGTCTCTAATGGTTGAGTCAAATCATGATGGTATGTACTCTGTTTGGACTGTGATGTTATGGTCTCTAATGGTTGAGTCAAATCATGATGGTACTCTGTTTGGACAGTGATGTTATAGTCTGTTTGGACATGATGGTGATGTTTATGGTCTCTAATAGTTGAGTCAAATCATGATGGTATGTACTCTGTTTGGACTGTGATGTTATGGTCTCTAATGGTTGAGTCAAATCATGATGGTATGTATGGACAGTGATGTTACTCTGTTGATGGACTGTGATGTTATGGTCTCTAATAGTTGAGTCAAATCATGATGGTATGTACTCTGTTTGGACTGTGATGTTATAGTCTAATGGTTGAGTCAAATCATGATGGTATGTACTCTGTTTGGACAGTGATGTTATGGTCTCTAATGGTTGAGTCAAATCATGATGGTATGTACTCTGTTTGGACAGTGATGTTATGGTCTCTAATGGTTGAGTCAAATCATGATGGTATGTACTCTGTTTGGACAGTGATGTTATGGTCTCTAATGGTTGAGTCAAATCATGATGGTATGTACTCTGTTTGGACTGTGATGTTATGGTCTCTAATGGTTGAGTCAAATCATGATGGTATGTACTCTGTTTGGACTGTGATGTTATGGTCTCTAATAGTTGAGTCAAATCATGATGGTATGTACTCTGTTTGGACTGTGATGTTATGGTCTCTAATAGTTGAGTCAAATCATGATGGTATGTACTCTGTTTGGATGTGATGTTATGGTCTCTAATGGTTGAGTCAAATCATGATGGTATGTACTCTGTTTGGACAGTGATGTTATGGTCTCTAATGGTTGAGTCAAATCATGATGGTATGTACTCTGTTTGGACAGTGATGTTATGGTCTCTAATGGTTGAGTCAAATCATGATGGTATGTACTCTGTTTGGACAGTGATGTTATGGTCTCTAATAGTTGAGTCAAATCATGATGGTATGTACTCTGTTTGGACTGTGATGTTATGGTCTCTAATGGTTGAGTCAAATCATGATGGTATGTACTCTGTTTGGACAGTGATGTTATGGTCTCTAATAGTTGAGTCAAATCATGATGGTATGTACTCTGTTTGGACAGTGATGTTATGGTCTCTCATGGTTGAGTTAAAACAACACACCACACATTACAGCTGGGCAACTTATAATACTAACTCTACTAGTTACTTTGAGCAGGATGGTTATGGTTAAAATAATCATTGAATGAATCATTGAATCAATTGAATGAATTAAATGAATCAACATACATTATCTCTATTTTACAGCGTGATAGTTGAGTTACTTTAAATGTTTTGTTGTTGTTGCTATAGTTACTGGAAGCTACATTGTCTTTATCTGTGTGGTTTTTACAGGGTCTGGTTTGACCGCTGACCTGAGGATTGTGTTGCTAGGGAAGACTGGAGCAGGGAAGAGCGCAACAGGAAACACCATCCTGGGGAAGAATGTATTTAAAGTGGACTCTTCCCCTGCGTCAGTGACCGGACAGTGTGAGAGACAGAGTGGAGAGGTCAACGGGACGACGGTTCATGTGGTTGACACGCCGGGCCTCTTCGACACAGCCCGGTCGGACGAAGAGGTGAAGGAGAAAATAGAGGAGTGCGTTAACATGTCCGTCCCGGGCCCCCACGCCTTCCTGCTGGTGATCAGGCTGGGGGTGAGGTTCACAGAGGAGGAGAGGAACGCCGTGAGGTGGATCCAGGAGAACTTCGGAGAGGACGCCTCCATGTACACCATCTTGCTGTTCACCTGTAAAGACCAGCTGAAGGGGAAACAGGTGACAGATTCTCTGAAGATGTGTAAAGAGCTGCGGAGACTCTCCATCACGTTAGGAGGCGGGTATCACTCGTTCAACAACGACGCCAAAGACGACCCGGCTCAGGTCCCAGAGCTGCTGGAGAAGATCAAAGAGATGGTGGAGCTGAATGGAGGAGAGCACTACACCAACGAGATGTACCAGAAGGCTCAGAGGAAGATCAGAGAGGCGGAGGAGAGGAGCAGGGAGGAGGAGAAAAGACGGAGGGAGGAGGAGGAGAGAAAGTTAAAAGAAGAGGTAAAGGTCGAGATAGAGAAAGAAAAGGAGGAAGAGAAAAGGGAGAAGGTAGATAAAAAGAGGAATCTCCACATCGCTCTAGCAGTAACAGTAGTGTGTGTAGTAGTAGGGGTGATCATAGCAGCTGCTGCTGATACCACAGTGGCCCTGGCTCTAGCTCCACTCCTACTGGTGCTGGGAGCAGCCAGTGGAATAACGGCTATCTGTCTAAAGAATGGAAGGTGTGGAGCTAAAACACCCGTCTCCGTAGCTGTATAACAATCACATACTGTATACCTCATTAAGGCTGTTTTTACACTGGCAACACAATTCTGATCTTTTGCCACTAATTGGTCTTTTGACCAATCCGATCTATTATCAATAATTGGGCAAAATATCAGAATTTGTCTGCCTGTGTAAATATCAGAATTCTGCCTGTGTAAAGATCAGAATTAGGCTGCCCGTGTAAAGATCAGAATTAGGTTACCTGTGTAAACGAGGCCGAACAAGACCTAACAACAGAAACATAGATTGAATGATTGATTGATAGATGGTTTTATAGATAGATAGATTTTAGATAGATAGATAGATAGATAGATAGATAGATAGATAGATAGATAGATAGATAGATAGATAGATAGATACATAAAAATTGTCTTAAATCTGTTCCCTTAAGTATTTCTCTGGGTGTCCAGTGATCTATTTATTTTATCATGTGTTCAGGAATAACATTCATGAACACTTAATAAAGAGAAGTAAAGAGTCTGACTGATGACTAATGTTTTTATTACATTTCTCTGATATGTTTTAGAACACGTTTCCTCCCTGTATTATGTCAGAGTGACTGTCTGCCTTATAGTTTCACTATCTAGATTACAAACCTCGAGAGGAACCAGGCTCTGAGGGCTGTGCCGGGTGGAGATTATAACAGAACATGGCCAAGATGTTCATAGATGACCAGCAGGGTCAAATAATAATAATCACAGTGGTTGTAGAGGGTGCAACAGGTCACCACCTCAGGAGTAAATGTCAGTTGGCTTTTCATAGCCCATCATTGAGGGTATCTCAACCGCTCCTGCTGTCTCTAGAGAGTTGAAAACGGCAGGTCCGGGACAGGCAGCACGTCCGGTGAACAGGTGAGGGTTCCATAGCCGCAGGCAGAACAGTTGAAACTGGAGCAGCAGCACGACCAGGTGGACTGGGGACAGCGAGGAGTCATCAGGCCAGGTAGTCCTGAGACATGGTCCGAGCGCTCAGGTCCTCCGAGAGAGAGAGAGAGAAAAAAAGAAAGAAAGAAAGAAAGAGAGAAAAAGAGAGAGCATACTTAAACCTCCCCCACGGCACAAGACAAGGGGGGGGGGCGCCAACCCAGACAGGAAGACCACGTCAGTGACTCAACCCACTCAAGTGAAGCACCCATCCTAGGGACGGCATGGAAGAGCAGGAGGAATTAATTGATACCAGTAACCCAGTGGAGAGAGGGGATATCGGATATCACAACATATATAGGCTGCTATGAGGACAGCAGGAGGAATTAATTGATATCACAACATATATAGGCTGCTATGAGGACAGCAGGAGGAATGAATTGATATCACAACATATATAGGCCTTTCTACCACAATATACAATGTGAAATATTGTGATTAGTATATGTGTATTGTTTCCCTATTATACAGTCTGAACGTAATAAAAAGTGGATCCTCTTTGGGGGTAAATTTGAAACCCCATTGGAGCTCACAGGACTATTTATTCTCTCTTTTCTCATACATTCTCTCTCTTCTCATACCTCTCCATCCAGAACTAATAATAATAATAATATATGCCATTTAGCTGACGCTTTTATCCAAAGCGACTTACAGTCATGTGTGCATACATTCTACGTATGGGTGGTCCCGGGAATCGAACCCACTACCCTGGCGTTACAAGCGCCATGCTCTACCAACTGAGCCACAGAAGGACCAGAACTGACAACATTCAGCCAGCAGCAAACCACCCTGCATCCCACAGCTGGCTTGCTTCTGATGCTAAGCAGCTTTGGTCCTGGTCAGTCCCTGGATGGGAGACTAGCTCCTGCTGGAAGTGGTGTTGGAGGGCCAGTAGGAGGCAGCCTTTCCTCTGGTCCCCAGGGCAGTGATTGGGGACATTGCTGTCTTTTGGATGGGATGTTTAAACAGTGTCCTGACTCTCTGTGTTCACTAAAATATCCCATGGCACTTATCATAAGAGTAGGCGTGTTAACCCTGGTGTCCAGGCTAAATTCCCAATCTGGCCCTCATACCATCATGGTCACCTAATCACCCTCAGCTTACAATTGGCTCATTCATCCCAGGTTGTCGCTGTAAATGAGAATGAGTTCTCAGTCAATATACCTGATAGAATAAGGGATAAATAAATAAAAGCAGGCAATATTTTAGTTCTGGATTTTCAAGACTATTAACACTGTAAATGCAATTAGGTATGATGAATACATTGTCTTATAAACCGATGTGGGCATTCTGAAGACGCTTAATAATACAATCAAATCAAATCAAATCTACCTTAAGTTTGTGTGTGAGAGGAATTCAAACTCTGTCTGTGATGTTCCTGCATCATCATTCCTTAAATCACAGACAGTATTCAGAGCTGTTTACTTGTGGAATAGACACGAACTGGAATGCAGTTTTAACCAATCAGCATTCAGGATTAGACCCACCCATTGTATAAAAGGGCATAACTGTCCTGAATCTCTTGTACATTGTAGTTCTCTGAGTCTCAATAAAATACCAGAGGGGAAAACTCACTAGAATTATGGATGATTTCATTTTTACGTCAGCAAGTAGAGAGTGAATTACATCTCATATGTAAATACAAACAAAACAAGTCTGATGTTGGCAAACAAACAGGATGAGACGAGCACAAGTAGCCATGAAACCAGGAAAGCAACCAGAAGGTGGGAACCATTCTCCTGTTAGTCCTATAGGGGCAGTATTTCATTTTTGGATAAAAACACGTGCCCGTTTTAAGCGCAATATTTTGTCACGAAAAGATGCTCGACTATGCTTGGAATTGATAGCTTTGGAAAGAAGACACTCTGACGTTTCCAGAACTGCAAAGATTTTCACTGTGAGTGCCGTTGAACAAAAGCTTCAGGCAAAACCAAGATGTTTGAGCGACCAGGAAATGAACAGGATTTCTGAAGGTACGTTTTCCATGATCGCCTTATATGGCTGTGAATGCGACAGGAATGAACGGACACTTTCTAGCGTTTCCCCAAGGTGTCTGCAGCATTGTGACGTATTTGTAGGCATATCATTGGAAGATTGACCATAAGAGACTACAATGCCAAGTGTCCCGCACGGTGTCTGCGTGGAAATTGGTGCGCAAAAGTCAGCTACCAGTATTTTTCCATCCGAATCAGAGAACAAAGAAGGCTTCTAGGACTGCCATTTCAATGAAGAGATATATGACAAAACACCTTGAGGATTGATTCAAACAACGTTTTCCATGTTTCAGTCGATATTATGGAGTTAATTCGGAAAAAAGTTTGACGTGTAGGTGTCTGAATTTTCGGTTAGTTTCGGTAGCCAAATGCATAGTAACAAAACGGAACGATGTGTCCTACACAAGAATCTTTCAGGAAAAACTGGACATCTGCTATGTAACTGAGAGTCTCCTCATTGAAACATCTGAAGTTCTTCAAAGGTAAATTATTTTATTTGATCCCTTTGCTGGTTTTTGTGAATATGTTGCGTGCTAAATGCTAACGCTAAATGCTAAGCTAGCTATCACCACTCTTACACAAATTATTGATTTTCTCTGGTTCTAAAGCATATTTTCAAAATCTGAGACGACAGGATTGTTAAGAAAAGGATAAGCTTGAGAGCAGGCATATTTATTTCATTTCATTTGCGATTTTTAGAAATCGCTAACGTTGCGTTATGGTAATGAGCTTGAGGCTGTAGTCACGATCCCGCATGCGGGATGAGGCGTACTAAGTTAATAACATTGGTGAACAGTGGACACTAATGAACAGAAAAACATTAGTTTAGGTGGGAGATGGTGCTGGTGACTGAAGCTCAAAGGAGGGTTAGGGTACGTTTTAACATTAGCTGAGCCATAAAAAAAGTTGTCGTGTCTGTGACTATCATTACATGTGAAGACTGCTTTTTTTATCAAATAAATTCTCTATGTGTAATTATGTGATTAAACTAATCATGGAAACTTTAATTAACTAGGAAGTCAGGGCACCACGGGACATTTTTATAGTCTCTATTTTCCAAATCGAGTACAGTCTTGTATTAATGTATCATTATTACCTCATCAGTTCACATTATTGAAAGTCGCAAACCCTTGGATATCTGCACGAACCCTAGCCTAAATGATGAATCAGCGATATACAAATTGGCTTAATTATTTATTTACTAACTAACTAAATAATCACAGGAATACATAACAAACAAACAGTTATTGGTTACTAACACAATCTTTCAGGAAAAACTGCATTGATAAGTCCCTAGGTGGGCTAAACCGGTATGACGGCTTGGTAGACAATGGAAAGGGGTGGGGACAGATAAAAGAGCGGGAAAGACAAAATGGATTCACTACGCACAGTCGATAATTATATTCATTGAAATGCTAATGGTTTACACATGAACAGCTAGTATTTGCTCTTATTCTGTAGTCATCTATAGTCTCAGATTTGAACCATTTCCAGCTGTGTAGCCATCGCTGCACGCTGTCTGGTCTAATGTAAATTTCGCCAGGAGTGGGTTTTATACACGTCTGAGAAAAGGGTGGTCCATGACGCTGACGTAATGTCTATGATCACGTGGCCACTGACCTGGTTAATACTTTACATGGAAGACAATTCTCTCATTTTGAAGGTTAACATCACATTACATCTTTTCACAAATAGTTTCATGTTTAATCACATACGTTTCACAAAATGTAGATGTAAACCTTGAAAGTGTCCACAAACAGAGATTCAGTAATGTGTGTTTCCTGTTCTTCATGAGGTCACCAAATGAAACACGCTCGTCATGACTGTCCCTTAGTGTCCACGGACCATTGCCACATTCTCAAAAGTAGAAATATTGTTTAATTAATCAAACTTTTGATGTCCAAGTGTCTCTCTGTATTCCACAGTTTACATTCCAAACTCGAACACTACAGAGCATAGGGGCAGCGTATTTTATGACCGACCAGAAAACAGCCGACTTCCCGCTCTCCCCCTCTACGAGAGAGAACAGGCTGTAGAGCAGACCCACTCTAACCTGATCCTTCAGATCGTCACAGGAGAGTCATGACATTCCCCTCTACGAGAGAGAGCAGGCTGTAGAGCAGACCCACTCTAACCTGATCCTTCAGATCGTCACAGGAGAGTCATGACATTCCTCTCTACGAGAGAGAGCAGGCTGTAGAGCAGACCCACTCTAACCTGATCCTTCAGATCGTCACAGGAGAGTCATGACATTCCCCTCTACGAGAGAGAGCAGGCTGTAGAGCAGACCCACTCTAACCTGATCCTTCAGATCGTCACAGGAGAGTCATGACATTCCCTCTATGAGAGAAGAGCAGGCTGTAGAGCAGACCCACTCTAACCTGATCCTTCACATCATCACAGGAGAGTCATGACATTCCTCTCTACGAGAGAGAGCAGGCTGTAGAGCAGACCCACTCTAACCTGATCCTTCAGATCGTCACAGGAGAGTCATGACATTCCCCTCTACGAGAGAGAGCAGGCTGTAGAGCAGACCCACTCTAACCTGATCCTTCAGATCATCACAGGAGAGTCATGACATTCCCCTCTACGAGAGAGAGCAGGCTGTAGAGCAGACCCACTCTAACCTGATCCTTCAGATCGTCACAGGAGAGTCATGACATTCCCCTCTACGAGAGAGAGCAGGCTGTAGAGCAGACCCACTCTAACCTGATCCTTCAGATCGTCACAGGAGAGTCATGACATTCCTCTCTACGAGAGAGAGCAGGCTGTAGAGCAGACCCACTCTAACCTGATCCTTCAGATCGTCATAGGAGAGTCATGACATTCCCCTCTACGAGAGAGAGCAGGCTGTAGAGCAGACCCACTCTAACCTGATCCTTCAGATCGTCACAGGAGAGTCATGACATTCCCCTCTACGAGAGAGAACAGGCTGTAGAGCAGACCCACTCTAACCTGATCCTTCAGATCGTCACAGGAGAGTCATGACATTCCCCTCTACGAGAGAGAGCAGGCTGTAGAGCAGACCCACTCTAACCTGATCCTTCAGATCTCACAGGAGAGTCATGACATTCCCCTCACGAGAGAGAGCAGGCTGTAGAGCAGACCCACTCTAACCTGATCCTTCAGATCGTCACAGGAGAGTCATGACATTCCCCTCTACGAGAGAGAGCAGGCTGTAGAGCAGACCCACTCTAACCTGATCCTTCAGATCGTCACAGGAGAGTCATGACATTCCCTCTACGAGAGAGAGCAGGCTGTAGAGCAGACCCACTCTAACCTGATCCTTCAGATCGTCACAGGAGAGTCATGACATTCCTCTCTACGAGAGAGAGCAGGCTGTAGAGCAGACCCACTCTAACCTGATCCTTCACATCATCACAGGAGAGTCATGACATTCCCCCTCTACGAGAGAGAGCAGGCTGTAGAGCAGACCCACTCTAACCTGATCCTTCACATCATCACAGGAGAGTCATGACATTCCCCCTCTACGAGAGAGAACAGGCTGTAGAGCAGACCCACTCTAACCTGATCCCTCACAGGAGAGTCATGACATTCCCCTCTACGAGAGAGAGCAGGCTGTAGAGCAGACCCACTCTAACCTGATCCTTCAGATCGTCACAGGAGAGTCATGACATTCCCCTCTACGAGAGAGAGCAGGCTGTAGAGCAGACCCACTCTAACCTGATCCTTCAGATCGTCACAGGAGAGTCATGACATTCCCCTCTACGAGAGAGAACAGGCTGTAGAGCAGACCCACTCTAACCTGATCCTTCAGATCGTCACAGGAGAGTCATGACATTCCCCTCTACGAGAGAGAGCAGGCTGTAGAGCAGACCCACTCTAACCTGATCCTTCAGATCGTCATAGGAGAGTCATGACATTCCCCTCTACGAGAGAGAGCAGGCTGTAGAGCAGACCCACTCTAACCTGATCCTTCAGATCGTCACAGGAGAGTCATGACATTCCCCTCTACGAGAGAGAACAGGCTGTAGAGCAGACCCACTCTAACCTGATCCTTCAGATCGTCACAGGAGAGTCATGACATTCCCCTCTACGAGAGAGAACAGGCTGTAGAGCAGACCCACTCTAACCTGATCCTTCAGATCCTCACAGGAGAGTCATGACACAGTCATAGAAACAGACAGCATATTTTCCAGAATCCTTCT
>NW_026284499.1:72500-83326 GCF_023373465.1 Oncorhynchus keta
TATTTCTAAGAGTTTAGGTTCACTAGACTGACCCTTCAGCCCTGCATCTACAGATGTTTTTTAAACCCTGTTCTAGCTGTCTGTGTGAAATGCGTTAAGTTACAATACAAAAACATTGCTTCCTCTCTTCGTGGAATGTCAATGGTACAATTTTCCCAATGTTTTAATAGTTGTAGCTGGTATTTTCAAAGTAGGTTAAATTACATATAAGTTGAAAGGTAATTCCATGATCTTTTAGAACTCCTGGTATGATGAGGGTTTTCTGGTTAAAGCAATTTATACAGGTAATTCTGATGTGTACCCTAGAGGTCAAAGGTAACATTTCTGTTGACCTGAACATTCCGAAAATGTGTCTGATGGATAGCTGTGAATGTTAGCTTTCCAACGAAGAGGGAATACGTGATCAGTAACTTCTGACGGATAGCTGTGAATGTTAGCTTTCCAACTAAGAGGGAATACGTGATCAGTAACTTCTTGTATGCTGGCATGGTTTGTCATAGGGTAAAATCCCGATGGGAAAAATGGATGGGATGGATGAATAAAGAGTGATAACACAGAGAAAAGCTCCCATTGCTAAACTGCTGTCACACATTTTCAAACTTGAGGGAATTAGACCTTCAACAAAAATCTCAGAGACATCGTCACCCCAAGTGAGCCGGTCTGACCCCCTGGCTCATGAACTAGAGCAGGGGGTCAAACTCATTCCATGGAGGGCCTAGTGTCTGCAGGTTTTTGTCCTTTCAATTAAGACCTAGACAACCAGGTGTGGGGAGTTCCTTACTAATTAGTGACCTTAATTCATCAATCAAGTACAAGGGAGGAGTGAACCTGCAGACACTTGGGCCCTCTGTGGAATGAGTTTGACACATGGACTAGAACCTTAATGAAACCTTTACTTCCCCCAGTGGTACCTTGACGTAAATACATTTGACCTAAAAGCAACAACAACAACAACATTTTTTAACAAAAACTGTAGGGGCAGCACTTTAAACCAGAAATAAATTACAGATTGCACCTTTAATGGTTGACATCATTAAAACATATACACTACCGTTCAAAAGTTTGGGGTCACTTAGAAATGTCCTTGTTTTTGAAAGAACAGCATATTTTTGTTAGTTAAAATAACATCAAATTGATCAGAAATACAGTGCAGACATTGTTAATGTTGTAAATGCCTAATCGAACCCACAAATGCTGATGCTCCAGATACTCAACTAGTCTAAAGAAGGCCAGTTTTATTGCTTCTTTAATCAGAACAACAGTTTTCAGCTGTGCTAACATAATTGCAAAAGGGTTTTCTAATTATCAATTAGCCTTTTAAAATGATAAAATGATAAACTTGGATTAGCTAACACAACATGCCATTGGAACACAGGAGTGATGGTTGCTGATAATGGGTCTCTGTACCTCCTCTGTAGATATTCCATTCAAAATCAGCCATTTCCAGCTACAACAGTCATTTACAACATTAACAATGTCTACACTGTATTTCTAATCAATTTGATGTTATTTTAATGGACAGAGAAATGTGCTTTTCTTTCAAAAACAAGGACATTTCTAAGTGACCCCAAACATTTGAACGGTAGTATATATATATATATATGTATTTTTTTAATGTAATGTAGTTCAGATACTTTTTTTTCATATTGGCCAAAGCCCTTATTTAGAGATTGTGACCGGAGCAAACAGAATGAACATATTGTCTGATGCACGGCTGTGGGATGGTCATATTTACCCATCATCATAATGCAGCAACTTGATGGCCACATCGAACCTCCACTTTATATGCCTGGCCTTGTGGATCTGTCCAAATCCCCCTCCACCAATCACTTCCCAGTCCTGCAGGCTGTCATTACCGATCAGGTCCAGTGCAGGGCTGCTGGGTAACGGCAGCGCCATCTTTCATTCAAAATATATATTACAAAACATTGATGTTAAATACCTCAACTGAGACTTTTCAAAATAGCATGAAGACATTTACAGGCAAGATATGGAGTTGACACAAAAAGTACATAACAGACTATCGCAACTCAGGTATTTGGCCAAATTACTTTATATATATATTGTAGCGACCCGCACAGACAGCTGTGTGTTATGTGTTAGGCTAGGAGGTGGTTGTGTTGTACTGACCAGTACCCGGTGTTCGCGGGGTCCGACCTGTCAATCAACCTGCTATCTGCCAATCACGGGAATGCCTGGAATGTTCTGATGCCGGGCATCCTGGTGGTTGGCGGAGTGGCGTGGAGGGGGTTGGGCAGGGGGTGGAGCATTGGAAGTTAAGACCAGGTTCAGCCTTTGTTCTCTCTCTTACGTCTGGGTTTCACAAGAGAAGGTCACGATTGGCTTGTGGGTTATCTGTCATCTATTTGGCGTGTGCTACGGCCCAAACAGTAGCCTGTGTAAAGTTGGTGCAATAAACCGTCAATTCGTAAACTCAAGCCTCTGTCTGGACAATTGTTCATTTATGATCTAGTCAGGTCATTACAATATATATATATAAACTAATTTGGCCAAATACCTGAGTTGCGATAGTCTGTTATGTACTTTTGTGTATATAATATATATATATTGCACTAAACAATGAAACTCTGTGTTGGGATTCACATGTCAATAACCTGTGAAATGAACCAGTATCATTCAAAAGGTCGTGTTTTACTTCAGTATCATGTCCTACTGCTGTAACATATGATGTGGTTGGCTGATATATAAAATAGTTCCCCTGCTCAGGTGTCAGTAATGTCTGACCAATGGAACATGACCTTCATTCATTTAAACCAATGGGTGAGTGGGATATCATCAGCTGTGCCGTTGGGCACCAGACTGCTGTAACCTTAATTCATTTAAAACGCAGTCATTTAATATCAAATCCACATGTATTTGTCACATACACATGGTTAGCAGATGTTAATGAGAGTGTAGTGAAATGCTTGTGCTTCTAGATCCGACCGTGCAGTAATATCTAACAAGTAATCCAGCCTAACAATTTCACAACAACTACCTGATACACACAAGTGTAAAGGAATGAATAAGAATATGTACATAAAATAAAGGATTGAGTGATGTCCGAACGGCATCGGCAAGATGCAGTAGATGGTATAGAGTACACTATATACATACGAGATGAGTAATGTAGGGTATGTAAACATTAGTGGAATTGTTTAAAGTGGCTAGTGATACATTTATTACATCAATTTTTCCATTATTAAAGTGGCTAGAGTTGACCAATATATATATATATATATATATATATATATATATATCATATTGGGTGGGGGGGTTCTGAATGAATGTAAATTTAGAAAATGCAAAAAGAAAGTTGTTTTAGACCGGCAAACTGTGGAAAGAGAGACATTATACAGCTGGTGGGAGTTGTAGTTCATGTTTGTAGTTCTAAATAAACGGATGTAACTTTTCGGCTTCGCGCTTCTTCTTGGCAGTCAAATACAGGGTTTCGAAACCCAGAGGTGCAAGACGAGACTTCCAGGAAAGATTGCGATACACACCAAACAGACCGGGGTTTCAGAAGTCAATTAGAGAAGTGAAAGATTCTTCCGAAGTTGTTAACTTTCTCAAAATCTAAAGGCACAAGCTAGATTGGAGCCAATGTCTTAAATAGTTGAACATGGCATTACTCCAAGTAAAAACTGACACGTTTTCATTTTCGAAAAAACGTTATATTGTCGTGCCTTTGATCTGATGCACATGCGCATCGTTAGAATATATTACGTCATCAGTTTGAATAGCTGTACGGTCTTTGTCAAATACTTTGAAAACCGGCAAATAAAAGTAAATTCACCCGGAAACACTTACACGTTTTAATATTTATCTTAGTATGATCGCGTTGTCATGTCTTTGACAATGCAAACTTTTAGACTCATTTTTAGCTTACAAAATAAAAATACGGAAGTTACATTTCAGGATCTGACCGTTTGTTCGAAGTAAAATAATGTAAATGTTATTCAATAGAAAATGTTATTAGCGATCATTATGAAACAATCACGTACCTGCATTTGATGTGATTTGTTGAAACTGTTGGTCAATCGTGTGCAAATAGATGTAGGCGTATTGGTTCAGTTTAGCGAAGCATGAATTACTGATAGTTTATTGAAAAATAGTCTGGCTGCTCTGTGTCTGTGAGTAGTGGGGATTTCCACTTTTATGCCATTTGCTACCACGTCATTTCTGGTGAAATATAATTCTTGCAGGATTTACGGATTCTGTTACACATAAAGGCAACAACAATAACAACAATTATAGTGACCTGTATTAGCCTTTTGGTGTTGGGTGGACAGTCCCTGGGTTCGTGCCCCAGTTGGGGCTAACTATTTACATAAATTATTCTTTGATCGTGTATATTTGGTTGATCTAGACATGCACAGTGCTTAATTTGAGCCGGATCCGGTACATCTACACGAGAAAGAAAATCACTGTTTGTAATGTAAAAATTATAATCAAAAGCACCCAGAGTTCATTTGAGTTATGCCCTCAATACCTAATTCTGCTGCCCCTAAAAAAACGTAATTGTAAAACGTAGATGTTCAGTCCGCGCCTGATATTCTTAGAATTCATTCGTGTTGGGCCGGTCCGGTTTTATGGTTTGCGCAATATTATAGACTATGTTTTTGAGAGCAACGCGTAGCCGTTGCTGCGGTGAAGAGAGATCTATGATCTCGCTCCCTCTCTGCTCTAATTGACACGCAACTCTCATCTCTTAAACGGTTGCACTTCATCATTTATACACTTATAGAGTCATACCGCGGGAAGGTGCTGGAGGAGCAGCACCCTGATCATACCGCGGGAAGGTGCTGGAGGAGCAGCACCCCTGATTAATTGAAATGCATTTGCTGACGTTATAAAATTACTGCTGTCTGTTCAGAAAGAAATTATTCTGAATACTACACCAGGAGCAGGTCTATAATTTAGCCACAGAGGAGCAATAGCTTCTTTAAGCAATACACTAGCTGTGGATTGTGTTTGTGTAGCCCATTCATAAGGCATATAGACCTAACCCAGGAACGCAAGGCAAATCTGTCAGTGAACAGCATGCAGCCAGAGCAAACCTTTTCCCAATATTTCAAGTAGGCTACAATCACAGGAAAACACAGGTTGGAAAGCAAATGTCTCCTGCTTAAAATAGAAGACTGTAATCTGGTTATAGGCTAACAAAATATTGTATAAACTTCCAAGTAGACCTAATGAGCAAACATTGTTTTGCAAAGTAATACATAAGAGATAGACTTATGCCTAGTAAAATAAAAAAATGTTTCCAAATGATTCATAATTAAAGTTTTATAATTGCATCACGATACATGATCCATCACCAAAGCCCTTCCATCTACATACATCAGAATAGTTCAGTTGAGTGTTCTTGACCTATGAAGGGGACCTGGCAGAAATGGATAGAGGCAATCAAGGTGTGGAAATGTTCACATACTGTATGTTTTCAAAGAGTAAGGTGGAACTACAGTACAACTGTAATACTGGTCCTAATGGCTGTCCTAGGATCAGATTACCTGACTAAATACTAACCAAACCATTAGAGTAATGTGGAACTACAGTGTAGCTTTAATATAGCTCCTAATGGCTGTCCTAGGATCAGATTACCTGACTAAATACTAACCAAACCATTGAAGAGTAAGGTGGAACTACAGTGCAACTGTAATACTGGTCCTAATGGCTGTTCTAGGATCAGATTACCTGACTAAATACTAACCAAACCATTAAAGAGTAAGGTGGAACTACAGTGTAGCTTTAATATAGCTCCTAATGGCTGTCCTAGGATCAGATTACCCTGACTAAATACTAACCAAACCATTGAAGAGTAAGGTGGAACTACAGTGTAGCTTTAATACAGGTCCTAATGGCTGTCCGAGGATCAGATTATCCTGACTAAATACTAACCAAACCATGACAGAACTAAATCATATCAGATATATAGGGGCCAATGTAATCGAGTTTCCTCCTCTTCTTCCGAAGAGGGAGGCGAAACGGATCAGAGGACCAATACGCGTGGTAATTTTCCATGGTACTTTTTAATGCTTTAAGGTACACATGAACAAACTAACAAAACAAGAAAACGTGAAAACTCAAATTACAGTCCTATCTGGTGCATACACAGAGACAGGAAACAATCACCCACAAACACACAGTGAAACCCAGGCCACCTAAGTGATTCTCAATCAGAGACAACTAATGACACCTGCCTCTGATTGAGAACCATACTAGGCCGAAACATAGAAATTCCCAAACCTAGACAAACAAACATAGACTGCCCACCCAACTCACGCCCTGACCATACTAACTAAACACAAACACAGAAAATAAAGGTCAGAACGTGACAGTACCCCAAAGGTGCGGACTCCGGCCGCAAAACCTTGACCCAGGGGAGGGTCTGGGTGGGCGTCTGTCCTTGATGGCGGTTCTGGCGGGACGCGGACCCCACTTCACCCTTGTCTTTGTCCGCCTTATTTTCCGCCTCCGTGGCTTTTCACCATGGCAACCTCTCAATGACCCCACTGGACAGAGGGGCAGCTCGGGACAGAGGGCAGGGGCTCCTGGACAGAGGACAGGGGCTCTGGACAGAGGACAGGGGCTCTGGACAGAGGGATGAGGGGCTCTGCGCCTCTGGGCTGAGGGACTCTGGCGCTCTGGGCTGAGGGGGCTCTGGCGCCCTGGGCTGAGGAGCTCTGGCGCCTCTGGGCTGAGGGCTCCGGCGCGGCGCCAGACAGGCGGGACGCTCCGGCAGCGGCGCCGGGACAGGCGGGAGGCTCCGGCAGCGGCGCCCGACAGGCGGGAGGCTCCGGCAGCGGCGCCGGACAGGAGGGACGCCCGCAGCGGCGCCAGACAGGCGGGACGTCCGGCAGCGGCGCTGAGACAAGCGGGGACGCTCCGGCAGCGGCGCCCAGACAGGCGGGACGCTCCGGCAGTGGCGCCAGACAGGCGGGACGCTCCAGCAGCGGCGCGACAGGCGGACGCTCGGCAGCAGCCGGACAGGCGAGGCTCCCGCAGCAGCCGACAGGCGGGGAGGCTCCGGCAGCGCGCCCGGACAGAGCGGGAGGCTCCGGCAGCGGCGCCGGACAGCGGAGGCTCCCGGACAGGCGGGAGGCTCCGGCAGCGGCGCCGACAGGCGGGGAGCACCTGCAGAGAGGAGACAGAGAGACAGCCTGGTGCGTGGAGCTGCTACAGGAGAGGCAGCGGCGCCGGACAGGCGGACGCTCCAGCAGCGGGGCGCCGGACGGGAGGCTCCGGCAACGCGCCGGACAGCGGGAGGCTCCGGCAGCGGCGCCGGACAGGCGGGAGGCTCCGGCAGTGGCGCCGGACAGGCGGGAGGCTCCGGCAGCGGCGCCGGACAGGCGGGGAGGCTCCCGGACAGGCGGGAGGCTCCGGGCAGCGGCGCCCGACAGGCGGGAGGCTCCAGCGGCGCCGGACAAGCGGGAGGCTCCGGCAGCGGCGCCGGACAGGCGGGAACTCCCGGCAGCAGCGCCCGGACAGGCGGAACGCTCCCGGCAGCAGCGCCGGACAGAGCGGGAAGCACCTGCAGGGAGGAGACTAGAGACAGCCTGGTGCGTGGAGCTGCTACAGGAGGCACCAGGCTGGGGAGACTTTCAGGAGGCTTGGTGTTAGAAGGAGCCTGAAAGACCGGGCTGTGGGGGGAGCACTGGAGCTCTGGTGCGCAACCTTGGCACCACTTCCCCAGGCTGGACAACTACTCGGCGGACCCTCAGAGTGCAGGCACAGGTTGAACCCGGGCTGTGGGTAAGCACGGGAGATCTAGTGCTTACTACCGCACCTCTCCCCTAGGCTCCACTCCCACAGTTGCCCGGTACGAGGCGGAGGCGCAGGCAGAGGACGCACTGCACCCTCCCAGCGCCCCGGAGACACAGCCACGCAGAGCCGGCGCAGGATAACCTGGACAAGACTGCGTACCGGCGGCCAGACCCGCTGAGCAGGCACCATACGCCTGGCTCAATGCCCACACTCGCATGGCACTCTCGGGGGGCTGCCCTATAGCGCACCGGGCTATGGACACGCACTAGCGACACCGTGCGCTCAACCGCATAACACGGTGCCTGACCAGTAATGCGCTGCTCATAATAAGCACGAGGAGTGAGCTCAGGTCTGCTACCTGGCTTAGTACCACACTCGTGTGCCCCCCCAAAAAAATTTGGGGCTGCCTCTCGTACCTGTCGCACTGCCGTGCTGGCTCCTCATATTGCCGCCGATCAGCTTTCGCTGCCTCCAGCTCTGCTTTGGGGCTGCGATTTTCCCCAGCCCGTGCCCAGGGTCCCTCTCCGTTCAGTATCTGCTCCCATGTCCAGGAGTCCTGTGATGGTGGCCTCTGTTGTTGATGCTGCTGCTGCTGTCGTCGCTGTCCTTTACCACGCCGCTGGTCCGATTTTGGTGGGTGATTCTGTAATGAGTTTCCTCCTCTTCTTCCCAAGAGGAAGTGAAACGGATCAGAGGACCAATACGGCGTGGTAATTTCCATAGTACTTTTTAATGCTTTAAGGTACACACATGAACAAACTAACAAAACAAGAAAACGTGAAACTCAAATTACAGTCCCTATCTGGTGCATACACAGAGACAGGAAACAATCACTTACAAACACACAGTGAAACCAGGCCACCTAAGTATGATTCTCAATCAGAGACAACTAATGACACCTGCCTCTGATTGAGAACCATACTAGCCGAAACATAGAAATTCCCAAAACCTAGACAAAACAAACATAGACTGCCCACCCAACTCACGCCCTGACCATACTAAACACAAAACACTAAACACAAACACATAATGAAAATAAATGTGACTACAGTCAATAAAATGAGACCATGTGACAAACATAATGATATTAATAGACCATGTGACTACAGATCTCTAACACAATGATATTAATAGACCATGTGACTACAGATCTCTAACAAAATGATATTAATAGACCATGTGACTACAGATCTCTAACACAATGATATTAATAGACCATGTGACTACAGATCTCTAACACAATGATATTAATAGACCATGTGACTACAGATCTCTAACAGAATGATATTAATAGACCATGTGACTACAGATCTCTAACACAATGATATTAATAGACCATGTGACTACAGATCTCTAACACAATGATGTGACTACAGATCTCTAACAGAATGATATTAATAGACCATGTGACTACAGATCTCTAACACAATGATATTAATGACCATGTGACTACAGATCTCTAACACAATGTGACTACAGATCTCTCTAACAGAATGATATTAATATGACTACAGATCTCTAACAGAATGATATTAAGCAGGAGCCATGTGACTACAGATCTCTAACAGAATGATATTAATAGACCATGTGACTACAGATCTCTCAAACAAATACAAGAGGAAATAGTGAGTACATGAGAAAAGCAACAAAGTGAATATAACGTTGACTGCACATCCATTCATTTTAGAACAAAAACTGTGACTGAAGGGGGACTTCTGATTGGTGTCATAGCTGTACGGTTTGTGTTATTATCCTGTGTTAGTAATGGTTTTGTATCTGTCACTAAGCAGTAGTGAACTATGAATGGGGGTGGTGCCTCTCATCTTGGTTTCAGGTCAGGGAAAATGAAACTTAAATCCTCAGCATCACAATATCATCAACGGAGGCAGCAGACAGACAGGACAAAGTCACAGGTAAGTGTTGAAATGGTTTAGTTTTCGGAAAAATCTATTTGAATTGGGGACACCTGAACAATGTGTATGATAGGATAACGTCCCAAGAACTGCTACATACTTCCATTCATTTTTTAAAAATGGTACCAGCTACTTCAGATGAGTCCCGTCACATACCATCGTGCTTGTGAGAATCTCCCCTTTCCATAGTGGAGTCATATTAGTTTGTAGTCCAAACCATTCAGACGCTACAGACAGAAGTTGGCACATCGGCGGTACTGACTTCAGACGAGTCTCATAACACTTGTGGGGGTCGTAGAGCAAAAACGAAGAACATCTTTTGTAGGCCAAACCGTTCGGACGCTACAGCCGTTTTAGTGAGAAGACCGGTTTTCGCGATGCCTCGTGGTCTGACGACTATCGCTGTATCTCGGCCACCTTCCTCCACCGCAGATGCTGAAGTCCGATATCGGCAGATTTGGTAGATTGAGAAGCAGTGGAAAACAGAAAGGGAAACGCGGCACACATTTCCAGGAATTTGGCTACAACTCCAATGCCCGCAGAAAGTGCCTGGATGTGCGTATGTTCTGCAGTGTTGAGATGGATAAGCAGTCCATGCAAAACAACACATACAGTATCTTTAATTTAAACTGATGGACTTTAATGGGGATTTTTTATTATGTTACTTAGATTGAAGCAACGGTGAATCAATAGACTCGTTGTTTATTGTGAAACAGTCTGTTCTGTTTAACATGTTATTGTGTTCTATGTTTATTATGTTGCATGTTCTATGTTTATTCTGTTCTATGTTTATTCTGTTCTGTTTATTCTTCTCTGTCCTGTGTTAATTCTGTTCCATGTTAATTATGTTCTGTGTTTATTATGTTCTATGTTTATTCTTCTCTGTGATCTGTTTATTTTGTTCTGTTTTATGTTTATTCTGTTCTATTTTCTATGTTTATTCTTCTCTATGATCTATGTTTATTCTGTTCTATTTTCTATGATTATTCTGTTCTATGTTCATTGTTTAACTGGTAAACAACATCACCTCATTGTCTAATTTCTATGCTTTATTGTAGACACCCTCTTCATTGAGTTTAATTGAGTTCAGGATAAACAACAGAGGAAAGTACAACAAAATGATGACTTCAGGTGAGTGCTTTACAG
>NW_026284500.1:0-12361 GCF_023373465.1 Oncorhynchus keta
AGAAGACTGTTTTTGGTATCTCTCTCTCTCTCTTTTGTCTCTCCCTCTCAGAAGACTGTTTTTGGTATCTCTCTCTCTCTCTTTTGTCTCTCCCTCTCAGAAGACTGTTTTTGGTATCTCTCTCTCTCTCTTTTGTCTCCTCCTCAGAAGACTGTTTTTGGTATCTCTCTCTCTCTTTTGTTCTCCCTCTCAGAAGACTGTTTTTGGTATCTCTCTCTCTCTTTTGTCTCTCCCTCTCAGAAGACTGTTTTTTTCTCTCTCTCTCTCTCTCTTTTGTCTCTCCCTCTCAGAAGACTGTTTTGGTATCTCTCTCTCTCTCTTTGTCTCTCCCTCTCAGAAGACTGTTTTTGGTCTCTCTCTCTCTCTTTGTCTCTCTCCCTCTCAGAAGACTCTTTTTTGGTCTCTCTCTCTCTCTCTCTCTTTTCTCTCTCTCTCTCCTCTCAGAAGACTGTTTTTGGTCTCTCTCTCTCTCTTTGTCCTCCCTCTCAGAAGACTGTTTTTGGTATCTCTCTCTCTCTTTTGTCCCTCCCTCTCAGAAGACTGTTTTTTGGTATCTCTCTCTCTCTCTTTTGTCCCTCCCTCTCAGAAGACTGTTTTTGGTGTCTCTCTCTCTCTCTCTTTTGTCTCTCCCTCTCAGAAGACTGTTTTTGGTATCTGTCTCTCTTTTGTCAATCTCTCTCAGAATACTGTTTTTGGTATCTCTCTCTCTCTCTTTTGTCAATCTCTCTCAGAAGACTGTTTTTTGGTATCTCTCTCTCTCTCTTTTGTCTCTCCCTCTAAGAAGACTGTTTTTTGGTATCTCTCTCTCTCTTTTTCTCCCTCCCTCTCAGAAGACTGTTTTTGGTATCTCTCTCTCTCTTTGTTCCTCCCTCTCAGAAGACTGTTTTTTGGTATCTCTCTCTCTCTTTTGTCTCTCCCTCTAAGAAGACTGTTTTTGGTATCTCTCTCTCTCTCTCTCTTTTGTCTCTCCCTCTCAGAAGACTGTTTTTGGTCCCTCTCTCTCTCTCTCTCTTTGTTCCTCCCTCTCAGAAGACTGTTTTTTGGTCTCTCTCTCTCTTTTGTCTCCCTCTCAGAAGACTGTTTTTGTATCTCTCTCTCTCTTTTGTCTCTCCCTCTCAGAAGACTGTTTTTGGTATCTCTCTCTCTCTCCCTCTCAGAAGACTGTTTTTGGTATCTCTCTCTCTTTTTGTCTCTCCCTCTCAGAAGACTGTTTTTGGTATCTCTCTCTCTCTCTTTTGTCTCTCTCCTCTCAGAAGACTGTTTTTGGTATCTCTCTCTCTCTTTGTCTCTCCCTCTCAGAAGACTGTTTTTGGTATCTCTCTCTCTCTCTTTTGTCTCTCCCTCTCAGAAGACTGTTTTTGGTATCTCTCTCTCTCTTTTGTCTCTCCCTCTCAGAAGACTGTTTTTGGTATCTCTCTCTCTCTTTTGTCTCCCTCTCAGAAGACTGTTTTTTGGTATCTCTCTCTCTCTTTTGTCTCTCCCTCTAAGAAGACTGTTTTTGGTATCTCTCTCTCTCTTGTTCCTCTCCTCTCAGAAGACTGTTTTTGTTTTTCTCTATCTCTCTCTCTCTTTTGTCCCTCCCTCTCAGAAGACTGTTTTTGGTATCTCTCTCTCTCTCTTTTGTCCTCCCTCTCAGAAGACTGTTTTTTGGTATCTCTCTCTCTCTTTTGTCCCTCCCTCTCAGAAGACTGTTTTTTGGTCTCTCTCTCTCTCTCTCTCTCTCTCTCTCTCTCTCTCTCTCTCTCTCTCTCTCTCTTTTTCCTCTCTCAGAAGACTGTTTTTCTCTCTCTCTCTTTTGTTCCTCCCTCTCAGAAGACTGTTTTTTGGTATCTCTCTCTCTCTCTTTTGTCTCTCCCTCTCAGAAGACTGTTTTTTGGTATCTCTCTCTCTCTCTTTTGTCCCTCTCTCTCAGAAGACTGTTTTTGGTATCTCTCTCTCTCTTTGTTCCTCCCTCTCAGAAGACTGTTTTTTGGTCTCTCTCTCTCTCTTTTGTCTCTCCCTCTCAGAAGACTCTCCCTCTCTTTGTCTCTCCCTCTCAGAAGACTGTTTTTGGTATCTCTCTCTCTCTTTTGTCTCTCCCTCTCAGAAGACTGTTTTTTGGTATCTCTCTCTCTCTCTCTTTTGTCTCCCTCTCAGAAGACTGTTTTTGGTATCTCTCTCTCTCTCTTTTGTCTCTCCCTCTCAGAAGACTGTTTTTGGTATCTCTCTCTCTCTTTTTCTCTCCCTCTCAGAAGACTGTTTTTTGGTATCTCTCTCTCTCTTTTGTTCCTCCCTCTCAGAAGACTGTTTTTTGGTATCTCTCTCTCTCTTTTGTCTCTCCCTCTCAGAAGACTGTTTTTTTTTCTCTCTCTCTCTCTCTTTTGTCTCTCCCTCTCAGAAGACTGTTTTTGGTATCTCTCTCTCTCTCTTTTGTCTCTCCTCTCAGAAGACTGTTTTTGGTATCTCTCTCTCTCTTTTGTCTCTCCCTCTCAGAAGACTGTTTTTGGTCTCTCTCTCTCTCTCTTTTGTCTCTCCCTCTCAGAAGACTGTTTTTTGGTATCTCTCTCTCTCTTTTGTCTCTCCCTCTCAGAAGACTGTTTTTGGTATCTCTCTCTCTCTTTTGTCTCTCCCTCTCAGAAGACTGTTTTTGGTATCTCTCTCTCTCTCTCTTTTGTCTCTCCTCTCAGAAGACTGTTTTTGGTATCTCTCTCTCTCTCTCTCTCTTTTGTCTTTTGTCCCTCCCTCTCAGAAGACTGTTTTTTATCTCTCTCTCTCTTTTGTCCCTCCCTCTCTGTTTTTGTCTCTCTTTTGTCTCTCAGAAGACTGTTTTTGGTATCTCTCTCTCTCTCTTTTGTCCCTCCTCTCAGAAGACTGTTTTTGGTATCTCTCTCTCTTTGTTCTCCCTCTCAGAAGACTGTTTTTGGTATCTCTCTCCTCTCTCTCTCTTTTGTCCCTCCTTCTCAGAAGACTGTTTTTGGTATCTCTCTCTCTCTTTGTCTCAGAAGACTTCCTCTCGGAAGACTGTTTTTTGGTATCTCTCTCTCTCTTTTGTCTCTCCCTCTCAGAAGACTGTTTTGGTATCTCTCTCTCTCTTTTGTCTCTCCCTCTCAGAAGACTGTTTTTTGGTATCTCTCTCTCTTTTGTCAATCTCTCTCAGAAGACTGTTTTTGGTATCTCTCTCTCTCTTTTGTCTCTCCCTCTCAGAAGACTGTTTTTTGGTATCTCTCTCTCTCTCCCTCTCAGAAGACTGTTTTGTCTCTCCTCTCTCCCTCTCAGAAGACTGTTTTTGGTATCTCTCTCTCTCTCTTTGTTCTCTCTCTCAGAAGACTGTTTTTGGTCTCTCTCTCTCTCTCTTTTGTCCTCCCTCTCAGAAGACTGTTTTTGGTATCTCTCTCTCTCTCTCTCTTTTGTCTCTCCCTCTCAGAAGACTGTTTTTTGTCTCTCTCTCTCTCTCTTTTGTCTCTCCTCTCAGAAGACTGTTTTTGGTCTCTCTCTCTCTCTTTTGTCTCTCCCTCTCAGAAGACTGTTTTTTTGGTATCTCTCTCTCTCTTTTGTCTCTCCCTCTCAGAAGACTGTTTTTGGTATCTCTCTCTCTCTCTCTCTTTTGTCTCTCCCTCTCAGAAGACTGTTTTTGGTATCTGTCTCTCTTTTCTCTCTCTCTCTTTTTGTCTCCTCCCTCTCAGAAGACTGTTTTTGGTATCTCTCTCTCTCTTTTGTCTCTCCCTCTCAGAAGACTGTTTTTGGTCTCTCTCTCTCTCTCTCTCTGTTTTTTTCTCTCTCTCTCTCTCTTTGTCTCTCTCTCCCTCTCAGAAGACTGTTTTTGGTATCTCTCTCTCTCTTTTGTTCCTCCCTCTCAGAAGACTGTTTTTGGTATCTCTCTCTCTCTCTCTCTTTCTCTCCTCTTTTCTCTCTCTCTCTCTCTCTCTCTTTTGTCTCCCTCTCAGAAGACTGTTTTTGGTATCTCTCTCTCTCTTTTGTCTCTCCCTCTCAGAAGACTGTTTTTGGTATCTCTCTCTCTCTCTCTCTCTCTTCTCTCTCTCTCTCTTTGTCTCTCCCTCTCAGAAGACTGTTTTTGGTATCTCTCTCTCTTTTTGTCTCTCCCTCTCAGAAGACTGTTTTTGGTATCTCTCTCTCTCTCTCTCTCTTTGTCTCTCTCCCTCTCAGAAGACTGTTTTTGGTATCTCTGTCTCTCTCTCTCTCTCTTTTGTCTCTCCTCCCTCTCAGAAGACTGTTTTTGGTATCTCTCTCTCTCTCTCTCTTTTGTCCTCCCTCTCAGAAGACTGTTTTTGGTATCTCTCTCTCTCTCTTTGTCTCTCCCTCTCAGAAGACTGTTTTTGGTATCTCTCTCTCTCTCTCTCTTTGTCTCTCCTCTCTCAGAAGACTGTTTTTGGTATCTCTCTCTCTCTCTCTCCCTCTCAGAAGACTCTTTCTCCTCTCTCCTCTCAGAAGACTGTTTTTGGTATCTCTCTCTCTCTCTTTTGTCCCTCCCTCTCAGAAGACTGTTTTTGGTATCTCTCTCTCTCTCTCTTTTGTCTCTCCCTCTCAGAAGACTCTTTTTGGTATCTGTCTCTCTTTTGTCAATCTCTCTCAGAATACTGTTTTTGGTATCTCTCTCTCTCTCTTGTCAATCTCTCTCAGAAGACTGTTTTTGGTATCTCTCTCTCTCTCTTTTGTCTCCCTCTAAGAAGACTGTTTTTGGTATATCTCTCTCTGTCTCTCTCTTTTCTCCTCTCTCTCTCAGAAGACTGTTTTTGGTGTCTCTCTCTCTCTTTGTCCTCCCTCTCAGAAGACTGTTTTTTGGTATCTCTCCTCTTTTGTCTCTCCCTCAGAAGACTGTTTTTGGTATCTCTCTCTCTCTCTTTTTGTCTCTCCCTCTCAGAAGACTGTTTTTGGTATCTCTCTCTCTCTTTGTTCCTCCCTCTCAGAAGACTGTTTTTGGTATCTCTCTCTCTCTTTTGTCTCTCCCTCTCAGAAGACTGTTTTTGGTATCTCTCTCTCTCTTTTGTCTCTCCTCTCAGAAGACTGTTTTTGGTATCTCTCTCTCTCTCTCTTTGTTCTCTCTCTTTTGTCTCTCTCCTCTCTCAGAAGACTGTTTTTGGTATCTCTCTCTCTTTTTGTCTCTCCCTCTCAGAAGACTGTTTTTGGTATCTCTCTCTCTCTCTCTCTCTCTTTTGTCTCCTCCCTCTCAGAAGACTGTTTTTGGTATCTCTCTCTCTCTTTGTCTCTCCTCTCAGAAGACTGTTTTTGGTATCTCTCTCTCTCTTTTGTCTCTCCCTCTCAGAAGACTGTTTTTGGTATCTCTCTCTCTCTTTTGTCTCTCCCTCTCAGAAGACTGTTTTTGGTATCTCTCTCTCTCTCTCTTTTGTCTCTCCCTCTCAGAAGACTGTTTTTTGGTATCTCTCTCTCTCTTTTGTCTCTCCCTCTCAGAAGACTGTTTTTGGTATCTCTCTCTCTTTGTTCTCTCCCTCTCAGAAGACTGTTTTTGGTATCTCTCTCTCTCTTTTGTCTCTCCCTCTCAGAAGACTGTTTTTTGGTATCTCTCTCTCTCTCTCTCTCTCTTTGTCTCTCCCTCTCAGAAGACTGTTTTTTGGTCTCTCTCTCTCTCTCTCTTTTGTCCCTCCCTCTCAGAAGACTGTTTTTGGTATCTCTTTCTCTCTCTCCCTCTCAGAAGACTGTTTTTGGTATCTCTCTCTCTTTTTGTCTCTCCCTCTCAGAAGACTGTTTTTGGTATCTCTCTCTCTCTCTCTCTCTCAGAAGACTGTTTTTGGTATCTCTCTCTCTCTCTCTCCCTCTCAGAAGACTGTTTTTGGTCTCTCTCTCTCTCTCTTTTGTCCTCCCTCTCAGAAGACTGTTTTTTGGTATCTCTCTCTCTCTTTGTCAATCTCTCTCTCAGAAGACTGTTTTTGTATCTCTCTCTCTCTCTCTTTTGTCTCTCCCTCTCAGAAGACTGTTTTTGGTATCTCTCTCTCTCTCTCTCTTTCTCCCTCCCTCTCAGAAGACTGTTTTGGTATCCTCTCTCTCTCTTTTGTCTCTCTCTCAGAAGACTGTTTTTGGTATCTCTCTCTCTTTTGTCTCTCCCTCTCAGAAGACTGTTTTTGGTATCTCTCTCTTTTGTCTCTCTTCAGAAGACTGTTTTTGTATCTCTCTCTCTCCCTCTCAGAAGACTGTTTTTGGTATCTCTCTCTCTCTCTCTCTCTGTTTTTGTCTCTCCTCTCAGAAGACTGTTTTTGGTATCTCTCTCTCTCTCTCAGAAGACTGTTTTTGTCTCTCTCTCTCCTCTCAGAAGACTGTTTTTGGTATCTCTCTCTCTCTTTTGTCTCTCCCTCTCAGAAGACTGTTTTTGGTATCTCTCTCTCTCTTTTGTCTCTCCCTCTCAGAAGACTGTTTTTTGGTATCTCTCTCTCTCTCTTTTGTCTCTCCCTCTCAGAAGACTGTTTTTGGTATCTCTCTCTCTCTTTTGTCAATCTCTCTCAGAAGACTGTTTTTGGTATCTCTCTCTCTCTCTTTTGTCTCTCCCTCTCAGAAGACTGTTTTTGGTCTCTCTCTCTTCTCTCTCTTTTCTCTCTCTCTCAGAAGACTGTTTTTTGGTATCTCTCTCTCTCTTTGTCTCTCCCTCTCAGAAGACTGTTTTTGGTATCTCTCTCTTTTGTCTCTCCCTCTCAGAAGACTGTTTTTGGTATCTCTCTCTCTCTCTCTCTTTGTCTCTCCCTCTCAGAAGACTGTTTTTGGTATCTCTCTCTCTCTTTGTTCCTCCCTCTCAGAAGACTGTTTTTTGGTATCTCTCTCTCTCTTTTGTCTCTCCCTCTCAGAAGACTGTTTTTGTATCTCTCTCTCTCTCTCTTTTGTCTCTCCCTCTCTCTCAGAAGACTGTTTTTCAGAAGACTGTTTTTATATCTCTCTCTCTTTGTTCTCTCCCTCTCTCTGTTTTTTTCTCTCTCTCAGAAGACTGTTTTTTGGTATCTCTCTCTCTCTTTTGTCTCTCCCTCTCAGAAGACTGTTTTTGGTATCTCTCTCTCTCTCTCTTTTGTCTCCTCTCTCAGAAGACTGTTTTTTGGTATCTCTCTCTCTCTCTCTCTCTCTCTCCTCTCAGAAGACTGTTTTTTGGTATCTCTCTCTCTCTTTTGTCTCTCCCTCTCAGAAGACTGTTTTTGGTATCTCTCTCTCTCTTTTGTCTCTCCCTCTCAGAAGACTGTTTTTGGTATCTCTCTCTCTCTCTTTTGTCAATCTCTCTCAGAAGACTGTTTTTTGGTATCTCTCTCTCTCTTTTGTCTCTCCCTCTCTCTCTCTCTCTCTCTTCTCTTTTCTCCCTCTCTCTCAGAAGACTGTTTTTGGTATCTCTCTCTCTCTTTTGTCTCTCCCTCTCAGAAGACTGTTTTTTGGTATCTCTCTCTCTCTCTTTTGTCTCTCCCTCTCAGAAGACTGTTTTTGGTCTCTCTCTCTCTCTCTCTCTTTTGTCCTCCCTCTCAGAAGACTGTTTTTTGGTATCTCTCTCTCTCTCTCTCTTTGTCTCTCCTCTCAGAAGACTGTTTTTTGGTATCTCTCTCTCTCTTTTGTCTCTCCCTCTAAGAAGACTGTTTTTGGTATCTCTCTCTCTCTCTTTTGTCTCCTCTCTCTCTCAGAAAGACTGTTTTTGGTATCTCTCTCTCTCTCTCTTTTGTCTCTCCCTCTCAGAAGACTGTTTTTGGTATCTCTCTCTCTCTTTTGTCTCCCTCTCAGAAGACTGTTTTTTGGTATCTCTCTCTCTCTTTTGTCTCTCCTCTCAGAAGACTGTTTTTGGTATCTCTCTCTCTCTCTCTTTTGTCCCTCCCTCTCAGAAGACTGTTTTTGGTTCTCTCTCTCTCTTTTTGTCTCTCCCTCTCAGAAGACTGTTTTTGGTATCTCTCTCTCTCTTTTGTCCTCCCTCTCAGAAGACTGTTTTTGGTATCTCTCTCTCTCTCTCTCTCTTTGTCTCTCTCCTCTCAGAAGACTGTTTTTTGGTATCTCTCTCTCTCTTTTGTCTCTCTCTCTCTCTCTCTCTCTTTTGTCTCTCCCTCTCAGAAGACTGTTTTTGGTATCTCTCTCTCTCTCTTTTTTCTCTCCCTCTCAGAAGACTGTTTTTGGTATCTCTCTCTCTCTTTCTCTCCCTCTATCTCTCTCTCTCTTTTGTCCTCCCTCTCAGAAGACTGTTTTTGGTATCTCTCTCTCTCTTTTGCTCTCTTTTCTCCTCCCTCTCAGAAGACTGTTTTTGGTATCTCTCTCTCTCTTTTGTCTCTCCCTCTCAGAAGACTGTTTTTGGTATCTCTCTCTCTCTCTCTCTTTTGTCTCTCCCTCTCAGAAGACTGTTTTTGGTATCTCTCTCTCTCTTTTGTCTCTCCCTCTCAGAAGACTGTCTTCTCTCTCTCTCTTGTCTCTCCCTCTCAGAAGACTGTTTTTGGTATCTCTCTCTCTCTCTCTTGTCTCTCTCCTCTCAGAAGACTGTTTTTGGTATCTCTCTCTCTCTCTTTTGTCTCTCCCTCTCAGAAGACTGTTTTTTTGGTCTCTCTCTCTCTCTCTTTCTCTCTCCCTCTCAGAAGACTGTTTTTGGTATCTCTCTCTCTCTTTTGTCTCTCCCTCTCAGAAGACTGTTTTTGGTATCTCTCTCTCTCTTTTGTCTTTTTGTCCTCCCTCTCAGAAGACTGTTTTTGGTATCTCTCTCTCTCTCTTTTGTCCCTCCCTCTCAGAAGACTGTTTTTTGGGTCTCTCTCTCTCTTTGTCTCTCCCTCTCAGAAGACTGTTTTTGGTATCTCTCTCTCTCTTTTGTCTCTCCCTCTCAGAAGACTGTTTTTTGGTATCTCTCTCTCTCTCTCTCTCTCTCCCTCTCAGAAGACTGTTTTTTGGTCTCTCTCTCTCTTTTGTTCCTCCCTCTCAGAAGACTGTTTTTTGGTATCTCTCTCTCTCTTTTGTCTCTCCCTCTCAGAAGACTGTTTTTTGGTATCTCTCTCTCTCTCTCCCTCTCTCTCTCCCTCTCAGAAGACTGTTTTTTGGTCTCTCTCTCTCTCTTTTCTCTCCCTCTCAGAAGACTGTTTTTGGTATCTCTCTCTCTCTCTCTTTTGTCTCTCCCTCTCAGAAGACTGTTTTTTTGGTATCTCTCTCTCTCTCTCTTTTGTCTCTCCCTCTCAGAAGACTGTTTTTTGGTATCTCTCTCTCTCTCTCTCAGAAGACTGTTTTTGTAATATCTCTCTCTCTCCTCTCAGAAGACTGTTTTTTGGTATCTCTCTCTCTCTTTGTCTCTCTCTCCCTCTCAGAAGACTGTTTTTTGGTATCTCTCTCTCTTTTGTCTCTCCCTCTCAGAAGACTGTTTTTATCTCTCTCTCTCTCTCTTTTGTCTCTCCCTCTCAGAAGACTGTTTTTGGTATCTCTCTCTCTCTTTTGTCTCTCCCTCTCAGAAGACTCTCTCTCTCTCTCTCCAATCCTCTCAGAAGACTGTTTTTTGGTATCTCTCTCTCTGTCTCTCTCTCTTTTTCTCTCTCTCTCTCTCTCTCCCTCTCAGAAGACTGTTTTTGGTATCTCTCTCTCTCTTTTGTCTCTCCCTCTCAGAAGACTGTTTTTGGTATCTCTCTCTCTCTCTCTCTCTTTTCTCTCTCTCTCTCAGAAGACTCTCTCTCTCTCTCTCTCTCTCTTTTGTTCCCTCTCAGAAGAGATCTCTCTCTCTCTCTCTTTTGTCTCTCCTTCAGAAGACTGTTTTTTGGTATCTCTCTCTCTCTTTTGTCTCTCCCTCTCAGAAGACTGTTTTTGGTATCTCTCTCTCTCTTTTCTCTCTCTCTCTCTCAGAAGACTGTTTTTGGTCTCTCTCTCTCTCTCTTTTGTCTCTCCCTCTCAGAAGACTGTTTTTTTTCTCTCTCTCTTTTGTCTCTCCCTCTCAGAAGACTGTTTTGGTATCTTCTCTCTCTTCTCTCTCTCTCTCAGAAGACTGTTTTTGGTATCTCTCTCTCTCTTTTGTCCTCTCTCAGAAGACTGTTTTTTGGTATCTCTCTCTCTCTCTCTTTTGTATCTCTCTCTCTCTCTCTCTCTCAGAAGACTGTTTTTTGGGTGTCTCTCTCTCTCTGTTTTTGTCTCTCCCTCTCAGAAGACTGTTTTTGGTATCTCTCTCTCTCTTTTGTCTTTTGTCCCTCCCTCTCAGAAGACTGTTTTTGGTATCTCTCTCTCTCTCTCTTTTGTCTCTCCCTCTCAGAAGACTGTTTTTGGTTCTTCTTCCTCTTTGTCTCTCCCTCTTGTTCTTTGGTAGTCTCTTTTTCCTCCCCTCAGAAGACTGTTTTTGGTATCTCTCTCTCTCTTTTGTCTCTCCCTCTCAGAAGACTGTTTTTGTTATCTCTCTCTCATCATTCTTGTTATTTAGCTGTTGTTTGGTATCTCTCTCTCTCTTTTGTTAAGCCTGTTTTTGGTATCTCTCTCTCTCTCTCTCTCTCTCTCTCTCTCTCTCTCTCTCTCTCGTCTCTTACTCTGACAAACAGGAAGAGGTGTAAGATATTATGTTTTATATATTATATATTTATGTATAGCTGTACTTTCAGACACTACCAGGAGAGGAGGAGAGATGATGATGAGGAGCATGAGGAGGGAAGGAGGAATTTTGGACAAGTAACTTGTAACTGTAACGGATTAAATTGAGAAGGTGACCTACCCAGCACGGTTTGTAAGCTGTTGGGCTGTTATGCTTTGATGTGCTAAGCTGTAATGTTATGCAGAGTGTTTAGGCTGCAGATGGCGACCCACCTGACGAGAGCTCGAAAATTCATGCCCCTTCGGTGCTGCCATAGTTACATTAGAAGTGCCCACCCAAGTAGGCTGAAGGTGATTGGCCACAGATAAATTGACAAAAAAAATCACGATATATCTATCATAGCTTTGATTGGACTGATTATGTCAACATCATATTTAAAAAATCTTAGCTAGCAAGCTATACCAGCAGTCTTCATCATGAATCAAGTCGACAATCTACTGGCAAATCCTTTTCAATCATATTAAGATAAATTATATATAAAACGTATCGGTGGTCATCGGCCATTGGACATAAACATTACACAACAAGTTGGAAATCACAAATTCAACAATGAGTGGTTTTGGAAGGAATCAGTGGCTAACTGCAAGCTCTGCAAAGCAATCACTAGCCTGCTATTCAGTGGAGAGGTTGTGTGGTCCAAGTCTGGGTTTAAGGGTCTCTTTTCCAAACTTAAAAGGATAAACATTCACTCACAACATCATGGGCCTGAAAAGGTTGAATACATTGGAAATGCTGTCAATCCAGCATGACTTATGCCCTGTTCAAAACTACTGGAAACTCGGAACTGTCCAGACTTCTGTTGAAAACTTGGAAATCTCAGACTTCAGTGAGTTCAAGACAACTAGGAACTCGGAAAAAAACGAGCTCCAACTGGGAAAATACGTTTTTGATGGTTATCCAACTCGCAATTCTATGTCGGAAGCTCTGGCCTCTTTCTAGAGCTCTGACCTGAAGATCACTGACGTCATAATTCAAGTTTTTTTTAATGTTTTTTAATTTTATGAAAATATTTTCCCATAAGAAGGACGATCAAGCCACCTTCCTGTTCAAGTGAACAGAGCACAATAAGGTGAGTCCACAATGTCTTGTATGCTGCTGCATAAATGATGTAATATGCCAGGAGATGTGTATACTGTAGCTAAGAAAGTAATACTAAGTGTATGTTGTGTAGTAAGCTGTCAGTAGCCCATGTGCCTCACCTAATAATGTCCCTTTCCTCCTCATAACTTAGTCTACTGTTCTGACTTGGTGGTGCACATGTAGCCTATAGCCTGTTTGAGAGAAATGTATCATCGAGATATTGTAAGAGCTTTCATTGTCTGCTTTATATGCCCCCTTTAGTTATCCTACGATTCTGACTTGGTGTACAGGGAGAACACTGTAAGAACGGCCATGTTCTGTCGCTGTACATTTCAAAAGTGCCGAACAAATGGTTATATTGACAACATCTATCCTAGCTCACTCATTAATGTCTTCATCGAAGTTACGGATTGTCTCTTGTACGCTTGTCGTCCTCTTATGTCATAGTTTTTACATCTCAATTGTCAGTAGAACCACAGTTTAAGCAAGTCAGTCATATCTACCTGTTTCTTTAAAAGGCAGTAAATGAGGCTGAATGAACTGTTTCTCTGCCAGACAAGGCTCCGCTGATTGCCAGGTGTAGCAGTGGTAAGGCTTCACTCTGTGGTGCTGAAAAGAAAGCTATTCTGTTGAGACAGCTTCATGTAGGCCGTTTGTGGGCACCGTTTGTCACCGTTATAGTGCACTTAATGTAATGTTTAGTGTTGTGTAGTCACTTTGCTGGCATGTATCTACATGTTTTGTTTTTGTTTGTTTGCCTCACCAAGATTTACATGCTAAAAT
>NW_026284501.1:0-13828 GCF_023373465.1 Oncorhynchus keta
CATAATGCCTGTGTGTGTGAGGAGTAGCAGCCATAATGCCTGTGTGTGTAGAGTGCCCAGCCATAATGCCTGTGAGTGTGTGAGGTAGCAGCCATAATGCCTGTGAGTGTGAGGTAGCAGCCATAATGCCTGTGAGTGTGAGGTAGCAGCCATAATGCCTGTGAGTGTGAGGTAGAAGCCATAATGCCTGTGAGTGTGAGGTAGCAGCCATAATGCCTGTGAGTGTGAGGTAGCAGCCATAATGCCTGTGTGTGTGAGGTAGCAGCCATAATGCCTGTGAGTGTGAGGTAGCAGCCATAATGCCTGTGAGTGTGAGGTAGCAGCCATAATGCCTGTGAGTGTGTGAGGTAGCAACCATAATGCCTGTGAGTGTGAGGTAGCAACCATAATGCCTGTGAGTGTGAGGTAGCAGCCATAATGCCTGTGAGTGTGAGGTAGCAGTCATAATGCCTGTGAATGTGAGGTAGCAGCCATAATGCCTGTGAGTGTGAGGTAGCAGTCATAATGCCTGTGAATGTGAGGTAGCAGCCATAATGCCTGTGAGTGTGAGGTAGCAGCCATAATGCCTGTGAGTGTGAGGCAGCAGCCATAATGCCTGTGAGTCCGAATGAGGTAGCAGCCATAATGCCTGTGAGTGAGGTAGCAGCCATAATGCCTGTGAGTGTGAGGCAGCTCATAATGCCTGTGTGAGGTAGCAGCCATAATGCCTGTGTCTGTGAGGTAGCAGCCATAATGCCTGTGAGTGTGAGGTAGCAGTCATAATGCCTGTGAGTGTGAGGTAGCAGCCATAATGCCTGTGAGTGTGAGGTAGCAGCCATAATGCCTGTGTGAGGTAGCAGCCATAATGCCTGTGTGTGTGAGGTAGCAGCCATAATGCCTGTGTGTGTGAGGTAGCAGCCATAATGCCTGTGTGTGTGAGGTAGCAGCCATAATGCCTGTGAGTGTGAGGTAGCAGTCATAATGCCTGTGAGTGTGAGGTAGCAGCCATAATGCCTGTGAGTGTGAGGTAGCAACCATAATGCCTGTGAGTGTGAGGTAGCAGCCATAATGCCTGTGAGTGTGAGGTAGCAGCCATAATGCCTGTGAGTGTGAGGTAGCAGTCATAATGCCTGTGAGTGTGAGGTAGCAGCCATAATGCCTGTGAGTGTGAGGTAGCAGTCATAATGCCTGTGAGTGTGAGGTAGCAGCCATAATGCCTGTGAGTGTGAGGTAGCAGTCATAATGCCTGTGAGTGTGAGGTAGCAGCCATAATGCCTGTGAGTGTGAGGTAGCAGTCATAATGCCTGTGTGAGGTAGCAGCCATAATGCCTGTGTGAGGTAGCAGCCATAATGCCTGTGAGTGTGAGGTAGCAGTCATAATGCCTGTGTGAGGTAGCAGCCATAATGCCTGTGTGAGGTAGCAGCCATAATGCCTGTGTGAGGTAGCAGCCATAATGCCTGTGAGTGTGAGGTAGCAGTCATAATGCCTGTGTGAGGTAGCAGCCATAATGCCTGTGTGAGGTAGCAGCCATAATGCCTGTGAGTGTGAGGTAGCAGCCATAATGCCTGTGAGTGTGAGGTAGCAGCCATAATGCCTGTGAGTGTGAGGTAGCAGCCATAATGCCTGTGAGTGTGAGGTAGCAGTCATAATGCCTGTGTGAGGTAGCAGCCATAATGCCTGTGTGAGGTAGCAGTCATAATGCCTGTGAGTGTGAGGTAGCAGCCATAATGCCTGTGAGTGTGAGGTAGCAGCCATAATGCCTGTGAGTGTGAGGTAGCAGCCATAATGCCTGTGAGTGTGAGGTAGCAGCCATAATGCCTGTGAGTGTGAGGTAGCAGCCATAATGCCTGTGAGTGTGAGGTAGCAGTCATAATGCCTGTGAGTGTGAGGTAGCAGTCATAATGCCTGTGAGTGTGAGGTAGCAGTCATAATGCCTGTGAGTGTGAGGTAGCAGTCATAATGCCTGTGAGTGTGAGGTAGCAGTCATAATGCCTGTGAGTGTGAGGTAGCAGCCATAATGCCTGTGAGTGTGAGGTAGCAGCCATAATGCCTGTGAGTGTGAGGTAGCAGTCATAATGCCTGTGAGTGTGAGGTAGCAGCCATAATGCCTGTGAGTGTATGTCCACTCTTCCCCGTCTGTGGGGCTGATTGGGGAGAAATAACTGTGAAGTCATGGACTGACGTCAGTCCTGTTATGTTCCGTAGAGAGTTAACGCGTTAGATCATTGTTATCCGTCTGCTATCTGTTTCCACCGACAAAATCGACTTGATTTGATTACATTTGTTTGTTTGTTGGTGAAATCAAAATGGCCAGTTTTACCCTTGTGATGGTACGTGTGAAAAGGGTTCAAGAGAAGAACCTGTTATACAGGACTCATCCTTACCGTAGCCAATCATACAGGACTGATCCTTACCGTAGCCAATCATACAGGACTCATCCTTACCGTAGCCAATCATACAGGACTCATCCTTACCGTAGCCAATCATACAGGACTGATCCTTACCGTAGCCAATCATACAGGACTGATCCTTACCGTAGCCAATCATACAGGACTGATCCTTACCGTAGCCAATCATACAGGACTCATCCTTACCGTAGCCAATCATACAGGACTCATCCTTACCGTAGCCAATCATACAGGACTCATCCTTACCGTAGCCAATCATACAGGACTCATCCTTACCGTAGCCAATCATACAGGACTCATCCTTACCGTAGCCAATCATACAGGACTCATCCTTACCGTAGCCAATCATACAGGACTGTATACTGTTACTAGAACACCAAACTAGTCCAGGACAGGAAGAGATGGACGGACCACTTGGTGTGATGAGGCATAACATCATTGTTCTCTACTCTGGAAAGCTGCAGGTGGTCGCCGGTGTAGGTTAGTTAAGTTGCTAGTTACCTTGGAGACGGTCGCCGGTATAGGTTAGTTAAGTTGCTAGTTACCTTGGAGACGGTCGCCGGTGTAGGTTAGTTAAGTTGCTAGTTACCTTGCAGACAGTCTCCTGGTGTAGGTTAGTTAAATTGCTAGTTACCTTGCAGACGGCCTCCGGTGTAGATTAGTTAAGTTTCTAGTTACCTTGCAGACAGTCTCCTGGTGTAGGTTAGTTAAGTTGCTAGTTACCTTGCAGACGGTCTCCGGTGTAGGTTAGTTAAGTTGCTAGTTACCTTGCAGACAGTCTCCTGGTGTAGGTTAGTTAAATTGCTAGTTACCTTGCAGACGGTCTCCGGTGTAGGTTAGTTAAGTTGCTAGTTACCTTGCAGACGGCCTCCGGTGTAGGTGGGTTAAGTTGCTAGTTACCTTGCAGACGGTCTCCGGTGTAGGTTAGTTAAGTTGCTAGTTACCTTGCAGACAGTCTCCGGTGTAGGTTAGTTAAGTTGGTAGTTACCTTGCAGACAGTCTCCGGTGTAGGTTAGTTAAGTTGGTTGTTACCTTGCAGACGGTCTCCGGTGTAGGTTAGTTCAGTTGCTAGTTACCTTGCAGACGGCCTCCGGTGTAGGTTAGTTAAGTTGCTAGTTACCATGCAGACGGCCTCCGGTGTAGGTTAGTTAAGTTGCTAGTTACCTTGCAGACGGCCTCCGGTGTAGGTTAGTTAAGGTGCTAGTTACCATGCAGACGGCCTCCGGTGTAGGTTAGTTAAGTTGCTAGTTACCTTGCAGACGGCCTCCGGTGTAGGTTAGTTAAGGTGCTAGTTACCATGCAGACGGCCTCCGGTGTAGGTTAGTTAAGGTGCTAGTTACCTTGCAGACGGTCTCCGGTGTAGGTTAGTTAAGGTGCTAGTTACCTTGCAGATGGTCTCCAGCGCGTCCAGAGCAGACTCTCCAGGCTGGATGATGACGAGGACAGGCTGGTCGTTAGGAAGACACACCCAGGACGGGGTCAGGTGGTCAGGCACCCAGATATCACTGTCTGTCATGTGACTGTCTGAGTTGACCTGAGGAAGACTCTTCCCCTCATGACTCTTCTGGAGAGATAGAAAGACATTGTTTAGAACTAGCTTGTTTGTTTTATTTAAATTTTATTTAACCTTTATTTAACTAGGGCAAGTCAGTTAAGAACACATTCTTATTTTACAATGACGGCCCAGGAACAGTGGGTTAACTGCCTTGTTCAGGGGGGCAGAACGACAGATTTGTACCTTGTCGGCTCGGGGATTTGAACTTGCATGACTACCTGTCAGTGGTGGGTAAAGTACCAAACTGTCATATTTGAGGATAAGTAAAATATACCTTAATATAAAATGCCTCAAGTAAAAGTAAAAGGTCACCCAGTAATATACAACTTGAGTAAAAGTCTAAAACTATTTGGTTTAAATTATACTTAAGTATCAACGGTGACCAGGGATGTTCTCTGTTTAGTGAGTCCTCCAGATCAGAGGCTAGTAGAGATGACCAGGGATGTTCTCTGTTTAGTGAGTCCTCCAGATCAGAGGCAGTAGAGATGACCAGGGATGTTCTCTGTTTAGTGAGTCCTCCAGATCAGAGGCAGTAGGGATGACCAGGGATGTTCTCTGTTTAGTGAGTCCTCCAGATCAGAGGCAGTAGGGATAACCAGGGATGTTCTCTGTTTAGTGAGTCCACCAGATCAGAGACAGTAGAGATGACCAGGGATGTTCTCTGTTTAGTGAGTCCTCCAGATCAGAGGCAGTAGAGATGACCAGGGATGTTCTCTGTTTAGTGAGTCCTCCAGATCAGAGGCAGTAGGGATGACCAGGGATGTTCTCTGTTTAGTGAGTCCTCCAGATCAGAGGCAGTAGGGATGACCGGGGATGTTCTCTGTTTAGTGAGTCCTCCAGATCAGAGGCAGTAGAGATGACCAGGGATGTTCTCTGTTTAGTGAGTCCTCCAGATCAGAGGCAGTAGGGATGACCAGGGATGTTCTCTGTTTAGTGAGTCTGCCAGATCAGAGGCAGTAGAGATGACCAGGGATGTTCTCTGTTTATTGAGTCCTCCAGATCAGAGGCAGTAGAGGGATGACCAGGGATGTTCTCTGTTTAGTGAGTCCTCCAGATCAGAGGCAGTAGGGATGACCAGGGATGTTCTCTGTTTAGTGAGTCCTCCAGATCAGAGGCAGTAGAGATGACCAGGGATGTTCTCTGTTTAGTGAGTCCTCCAGATCAGAGGCAGTAGAGATGACCAGGGATGTTCTCTGTTTAGTGAGTCCTCCAGATCAGAGGCAGTAGGGATGACCAGGGATGTTCTCTGTTTAGTGAGTCCTCCAGATCAGAGGCAGTAGGGATGACCAGGGATGTTCTCTGTTTAGTGAGTCCTCCAGATCAGAGGCAGTAGGGGTGACCAGGGATGTTATCTGTTTAGTGAGTCCTCCAGATCAGAGGCAGTAGGGGTGACGAGGGATGTTCTCTGTTTAGTGAGTCCTCCAGATCAGAGGCAGTAGTGATGACCAGGGATGTTCTCTGTTTAGTGAGTCCTCCAGATCAGAGGCAGTAGTGATGACCAGGGATGTTCTCTTGATAAGTGCGTGAATTTGATTATTTTCCTGTCCTGCTAGGCATTCAAGATGTAACGAAACTTTTTTAGGTGTCAAGGAAAATGTAAGGAGTAAAAAAGTACATTATTTGCTTTAGGAATGTCGTGAAGTGAAAGCAAAAGTAGTCAAAAATATAAAAAGTAAATTGTACAGACACCCCAAAAAACAACTTTAAGTAGTACTTTAAAGTATTTTTTGACTTAAGTACTTTACACCACTGCTGACTGTACATGTGACCCGAGGAAGTCTCTTCTTCACTCTTCTAGGAAACAGACACGCAGTAAATAGTGTTCCTACCAGCCTAAAGATTTTGTAAATGAAGGTCAATCTGTTCTTTGACTGATGCCTCAGTATCAGTTATCCACCAAGCTAGGAAGATGAATGGTACCCGACTGCCTCCTTACCTGTGTCTGTGTGTCTGTGTGTCTGTGTGTCTGTGTGTCTGTGTGTCTGTGTGTCTGTGTGTCTGTCTGTCTGTCTGTCTGTCTGTCTGTCTGTCTGTCTGTCTGTCTGTCTGTCTGCCTGTGTGTGTGTGTGTGTGTGTGTGATGCCTTACTTACCCCTCTCTCCCTGGCAGTGTCCACATCATAGATCCCGTCCAGAGGCTTTTTCACTGGCTCCTCCCCATCAACAAAGACCTGAGGGAGAAACAGCAAGGCCAATATAGAACCCCTCCAAAAAATGGCTGAGCAGAGAAGTTGTATGTCTGAGATAAGTGGCAGTTCTAAGTGGCAGTTCTAAGTGGCAGTTCTATGGCAGTTCTAAGAGGCAGTTCTAAGAGGCAGTTCTAAGAGGCAGTTCTAAGTGGCAGTTCTAGTGGCAGTTCTATGTGGAAGTTCTAAGTGGAAGTTCTAGTGGAAGTTCTAAGTGGAAGTTCTAAGAGGCAGTTCTATGGCAGTTCTAAGAGGCAGTTCTAAGAGGCAGTTCTATGGCAGTTCTATGGCAGTTCTAGTGGCAGTTCTAGTGGCAGTTCTAAGAGGCAGTTCTAAGAGGCAGTTCTAATGGCAGTTCTAAGTGGAAGTTCTAAGTGGAAGTTCTAAGTGGAAGTTCTATGGAAGTTCTAAGTGGCAGTTCTAAGAGGCAGTTCTAAGTGGCAGTTCTATGGCAGTTCTAAGAGGCAGTTCTATGGCAGTTCTAAGTGGCAGTTCTAAGTGGCAGTTCTAAGAGCAGTTCTAGTGGCAGTTCTAATTGGCAGTTCTAATTGGCAGTTCTAGTGGCAGTTCTAAGTGGCAGTTCAAATTGGCAGTTCTTAGTGGCAGTTCCAGTGTACTGTTCCAGATCTCTATGCAGGTTAATTTCTACAGAGCTGCTGGTTAAATAGACCAGGAGGATGGTGGGCTGTGGTCTGCTGGAGTTAAAGACACGTACCAGGTGGGCTGTGGTCTGCTGGAGTTAAAGACACGTACCTGGTGGGCTGTGGTCTGCTGGGAGTTAAAGACACATACCAGGTGGGCTGTGGTCTGCTGGAGTTAAAGACATACCAGGTGGGCTGTGGTCTGCTGGAGTTAAAGACACATACCAGGTGGACTGTGGTCTGCTGGAGTTAAAGACACGTACCAGGTGGGCTGCTGGAGTTAAAGACACGTACCTGGTGGGCTGTGGTCTGCTGGAGTTAAAGACACATACCAGGTGGGCTGTGGTCTGCTGGAGTTAAAGACATACCAGGTGGGCTGTGGTCTGCTGGAGTTAAAGACACATACCAGGTGGACTGTGGTCTGCTGGAGTTAAAGACACATACCAGGTGGACTGTGGTCTGCTGGAGTTAAAGACACGTACCTGGTTGATGGTGGGGTGGACTGTGGTCTTCTTCTTGGAAGTAGTGTCCAGGCCCCACAGAGAGGAGAACCTGCTCTACGTTTAGATGAGGAGGTACGTGACATGGCCTGGGCACGTCTCCTCCCCCGCTCTCTGTACGGGCTGCCACCTACATCACACACACAGAGAGAGAGAGAAATAAACAGCGAGAGAGAGACACACAGACACACACACACACACAGAGACAGAGAGAGAGACACACACACAGAGAGAAAGAAAAAGCGATAGAGAGAGAGAGAGAGAGACAGAGAGAGAGAGACACACAGAGAGAAAGAAACAGCGAAAGACAGAGAGTGATATAGAGAGAAAGAGACAGACACAGAGGGAGACACACAGACAGACACAGAGGGAGACACACAGACAAACACACAGAGCGAGACAGAGAGAGACAGACACACACAGAGACAGACAAAAGGAGAGAGAGAGAAAGACATTCAGAGACAGCATTATTGAAAGGAGCATATCTAACACACAGAACACCTCACCCACAAAACCTGACACTGCTGGTTAGGTCTGACTGGTTATATAGACCAGGAGGACAAGTGGTTATATAGACCAGGAGGACTAGTGGTTATATAGACCAGAGGACTAGTGGTTTATAGACCAGGAGGACTAGTGGTTATATAGACCAGGAGGACAAGTGGTTATATAGACCAGGAGGACTAGTGGTTATATAGACGAGGAGGACTAGTGGTTATACAGACCAGGAGGACTAGTGGTTATACAGACCAGGAGGAGAGACTAGTGGTTGTATAGACCAGGAGGACAGACTAGTGGTTATATAGACCAGGAGGACAGTGGTTATATAGACCAGGAGGACAGACTAGAGGTTATATAGACCAGGAGGACAGACTAGATCAGGAGGACAGACTAGTGGTTATATAGACCAGGAGGACTAGTGGTTATACAGACCAGGAGGACAGACTAGTGGTTATATGGCCCATGAGGACAGACTAGTAGTTATACAGACCAGGAGGACTAGTGGTTATATAGACCAGGAGGACTAGGGTTATTGAACCAGGAGGACTGGTGGTTATACAGACCAGGAGACTAGTGGTTATACTAGTGGTTATATAGACCAGGAGGACAGACTAGTGGTTATATAGACCAGGAGGACTAGTGGTTTATACAGACCAGTCAGGAGGACTAGTTATATACAGACAGGAGGACTAGTGGTTATATAGACCAGGAGGACTAGTGGTTATATAGACCAGGAGGACTAGTGGTTAGGTGGTTATACAGACCAGGAGGACTAGTGGTTATATAGACCAGGAGGACTAGTGGTTATACAGACCAGGAGGACTAGTGGTTATATAGACCAGGAGGATGAACCAGGAGGCAGTGGTTATACAGACCAGGAGTTATATAAAACCAGACTAGTGGTTATATAGACAAGGAGGACAGACTAGGTGTTTATATAGACCAGGAGGACAGACTAGTGGTTATATGGCCCATGAGGACTAGTTATATGGCCCCAGGCCCAGGACTAGTACAGACCAGGAGGTTATATAGACCAGAGGACTAGTGGTTATACAGACCAGGAGGACAGACTAGTGGTTATATAGACCAGGAGGACAGACAGATGGCCCATAGTGGTTACAGACCAGGAGGATATAGACCAGGAGGACAGACTAGTGGTTATATAGACCAGGAGACCAAGGAGGACTAGTGGTTATATAGACCAGGAGGACTAGTGGTTATATAGACCAGGAGGAGAGACCAGGAGGACTAAGTGGTTATATGGCCCAGGAGGACTGACTAGTGGTTATATAGTGGACCAGGAGGACTGGTGGTTATATAGACCAGGAGGACTAGTGGTAGACCAGGAGGACTAGTGGTTATACAGACCAGAGGACAGACTAGTGGTTATATAGGACCAGTGGTTATATAGACCAGGAGGACAGACTAGACCAGGAGGACAGTAGGTTATATAGACCAGGAGGGACTAGTGGTTATACCAGTGGTTATATAGACCAGGAGGACAGACTAGTTATATAGACCAGAGGACAGACTAGTGGTTGCTATAGACCAGGAGGACTAGTGGTTATATAGACCAGACTGTGTGGCCCAGGAGGTCAGTGGTTATATGGCCCAGGAGGACTGTGTGGACTAGTGGTTATATAGACCAGGAAGGACTGGTGGTTATACAGACCAGGAGGACAGACTAGTGGTTATATAGACCAGGAGGACAACAGACAGTTATTCTGTGTGTGTGGTTATATAGACCAGGAGGAGAGACTAGTGAGACATATAGACCAGGAGGACTGTGGTTATATAGACCAGGAGAGACTGGTGGTTATATAGACCAGGAGGGAGAGACTAGTGTGAACCAGGAGGACTAGTGGTATACAGACCAGGGAGGACTAGTGGTTGTGTGTGTGCAGACTGTGTGTGTGTGCGCGTCAGTTCAACACACTTCTGGAAACATGAAAGGACGACAGAGAAGATTCGAGGCGCTCCATGGCCAGTTTAGTGGGTCTGGAGCGAAGGCTGGCAGGCGTTGGGGTTGGGCAGCTCCCCTCCTTGCCCAGACTGGGCCAGGTAACACCCGGTACCGGAACAAACCCATATGAAACTGTTCCAAGTTCTGCTCCCACAGAAAGATCTAGAACAAACAAAAAAAACCACAACAACCCATTTAACAAAAAGAAAAGGGGGTCAATCTGGGTTTTTGATACATCCACGTATGGACAGTCCATGTTTCTCACGGATGGACAGTCTTTGCATCCATAGCTGTGTCTACGCATTTGAGAGTGGTTACACTGCCACGTGTGTCTCCACGCCCAAACGTCAACAAAACCAAAGAGCTGACGGTGGACGACAGGAGACAGCAGAGAGACTACGCTCCAGCCACATCGACGGGGCCGGGGTGAAGAGGGTCAAAGTTCAACAGCGGGTACCTGAGGACCTGAAACGGTCCCTTCACATAGAAGGTGCAACAGCGCCTCAGAAATAGTAGCAGGAGTGAATGCTGAACTATTTGTTCACATATCCACAAATATTTAGGATTACGATTAAGAATTTATTATCCAGCATTGACGCAATGACTCTGTTCGGTTTGATCGAGGCGTTACCTCGAGCGTTGCATTCCAAATTTCCCAGTCAGGAACAACGTTTGTTGCATGGAGAGGGAGATGGCACAGCCGTCAGAGAAGGTAATTAGTGATCACACAGGAGATGATCTGTTTGAGCCTAAGGACCAGGTTTCAGGTCTCAAGCACAGTTTACACTGCTCCTACACCCTCCCACAGCCAGGGTGGAGGGTGGAAAGAGCCAGCCAGGGTGGAGGTGGGCGCCAGCTGAGGTGGAGGTGGAAGAGCCAGCCAGGGGGGGGAAGAGCCAGCCCAGGGTGGAGGTGGGAGACCAGCCAGGGTGGAGGGTGGAAGATTGCC
Organism: Oncorhynchus keta; assembly: GCF_023373465.1. NCBI lineage: Eukaryota > Metazoa > Chordata > Actinopteri > Salmoniformes > Salmonidae > Oncorhynchus > Oncorhynchus keta. The sequence goes on from NW_026284501.1 coordinate 10,683, forward strand.
AGCCAGGGTGGAGGGGGAAGAGCCAGCTAGGGTGGAGGGGGCAGCTCAGGGTGGAGGGAGAAACCAGCCAGGGTGGAGGGGGAGAGCCAGCCAGGGTGGAGGGGGGAAGAGCCAGCCAGGGTGGAGGGGAAGAAGACCAGCTAGGGTGGAGGGAGGAAGAGCCAGCTAGGGTGGAGGGGGAAGATCCAGACTAGGTTGGAGTGGAGGAAGAGACCAGCTAGGGTGGAGAGGGGAAGAGCCAGCTAGGGTGGAGGAGGGAAGAGCCAACTAGGGTGGAGGGAGGAAGAGCCAGCTAGGGTGGAGGGGAAGAGACCAGCCAGAGTGGAGGGGGAAGATCAGCCAGGGTGGAGGGTGGAAGAGCCAGCCAGGGTGGAGGGTGGAAGAGCCAGCCAGGGTGGAGGAGGGGAAGAGCCAGCCAGGGTGGAGGGGGGAGAGCCAGCCAGGGTGGAGGGGGGAGAGCCAGCGAGGGGTGGAGGGAGGAGCCACCAGGGTGGAGGGAGGAGCCAGCCAGGGTGGAGGGGGAAGAGCCAGCCAGGGTGGAGGGGGAGAGCACAGCCAGGGTGGAGGGGGAAGAGCCAGCCAGGGTGGAGGGGAGAAACCAGCCAGGGTGGAGGTGGTGGGGAGAACCAGCCAGGGTGGAGGGTGGAAGAGCCAGCCAGGGTGGAGGGGAGGAAGAGCCAGCTAGGGTGGAGGGGGGCAGCTAGGGTGGAGGGGGAGAGTCAGCCAGGGTGGAGGGGAGAAGCCAGCCAGGGTGGAGGGGGAAAGAGCCAGCCAGGGTGGAGGGGGAAGAGCCAGCTAGGGTGGAGGGGGGAAAAGCCAGCTAGGGTGGAGGGGGAGGAAGAGCCAGCTAGGTGGAGGGGAAGAGCCAGCTAGGGTGGAGGGGAGAAGAGCCAGCTAGGGTGGAGGGGAGAAAGAGCCAGCTAGGGTGGAGGGGGAAGAGCCAGCTAGGGTGGAGGGGGAAGAGCCAGCCAGGGTGGAGGGGAAGAGCCAGCCAGGGTGGAGGGTGGAAGAGCCAGCCAGGGTGGAGGGGTGGAAAAGCCAGCCAGGGTGGAGGGTGGAAGAGACCAGCCAGGGTGGAGAGAGGAGAGCCAGCCAGGGTGGAGGGGAGAGACCAGCCAGGCGTGAGGGGGAAACCAGCCAGGGTGGAGGGGGAGAGCCAGCCAGGGTGGAGGGGGAAGAGCCAGCCAGGGTGGAGGGGGAGAGCCAGCCAGGTGGAGGAGCCAGCCAGTGGAGTGGAGGAGAGCCAGCCAGGGTGGAGGGGGAAGAGCCAGCCAGGGTGGAGGGGGAGAACCAGCCAGGGTGGAGGGGAAGAGCCAGCCAGGTGGAGGGGGAGAGCCAGCCAGGGTGGAGGGAGAGCCAGCCAGGGTGGAGGGAGGGAGAGCCAGCCAGGGTGGAGGAAGAGCCAGCCAGGGTGGAGGGGAGAGACCAGCCAGCGTGGAGGAGAAGAGCCAGCCAGCGATGGAGGGGGAAGAAAGCCAGCCAGCGTGGAGGAAGAGCCAGCCAGCGTGGATGGGAGGAAGAGCCAGCCAGGGTGGAGGAGGAAGAGCCAGCTAGGGTGGAGGAGGAAACCAGCTAGGGTGGAGGGGGAAGAGCCAGCCAGGGTGGAGGGGAGAAAAGCCAGCCAGGAGTGGAGGGTGGAAGAGCCAGCCAGGGTGGAGGGGGGAAGAGCCAGCCAGGGTGGAGGGAAGAGCCAGCCAGGGTGGAGGGGAAGAAGCCAGCCAGGGTGGAGGGGGAGCAGCCAGGTGGAGGGAGAGAGCCAGCCAGGGTGGAGGAGACCAGCCAGGGTGGAGGAGGGAAGCCAGCCAGGGTGGAGGGGAGAAGAGCCAGCCAGGGTGGAGGGGAAGAGCCAGCCAGGGTGGAGGGGAAGAGCCAGCTAGGGTGGAGGGGAAGAGCCAGCCAGGGTGGAGGGGAGAAGAGCCAGCCAGGGTGGAGGGGAGAAGAGCCAGCCAAGGGTGGAGGGGAAAGAGCCAATAGGGTGGAGGGGGGAAGAGCCAGCCAGGGTGGAGGGGAGAGAGCCAGCCAGGGTGGAGGGGAGAGAGCCAGCCAGGGTGGAGGGGGAGGAAGCCAGCCAGGGTGGAGGAGGAAGACCAGCCAGGGTGGAGGGGAAAGAGCCAGCCAGGGTGGAGGGGGGAAGAGCCAGCCAGGGTGGAGGGGGGAAGAGCCAGCCAGGGTGGAGGGGAAGAGCCAGCCAGGGTGGAGGGAGGAGAGCCAGCCAGAGGTGGAGGGGAGAAGCCAGCCAGGGTGGAGGGGAGAAGCCAGCCAGGGTGGAGGGGGAGAGCCAGCCAGGGTGGAGGGGGGAGCCAGCCAGGGTGGAGGGGGAAGAGCCAGCCAGGAGGTGGAGGGGGAAGAGCCAGCCAGGGTGGAGGGGGGGGAAGAGGCCAGCCAGGGTGGGAGGGGGAAGAGCGCGGCCGGGTGGAGGGGGAGAGAGAGCCAGCGAGGGTGGAGGGGGGGAGAGCCAGCCAGGGCGGAGGGGGGGGAGAGCCAGCCCAGGGTGGGAGGGGGGAAGAGCCAGCCAGGGTGGAGGGGGAGAGCCAGCCGGGGTGGAGGGAGGGAAGAGCCAGCCAGGGGTGGAGGGTGGAAGAGCCAGCCAGGAGTGGAGGGGGAGAGCCAGCCAGGGTGGAGGGTGGAAGAGCCAGCCAGGTGGTGTGAGGGGGAGAGCCAGCGCAGGGTGAGTTGGGAAGAGAGCCAGCCAGGGTGGAGTTGGGGAGGAGGCCAGCCAGGGTGGAGGGGGGAGAGCCAGCCAGGGTGGAGGGGGAGAAGAGCCAGCCAGGGTGGAGGGCGGAAGAGCCAGCCAGGGTGGAGGGGGGAGAGCCAGCCAGGGTGGAGGGGGAGGGAAGAGCCAGCCAGGGTGGAGGTAGGGGAAGAGCCAGCCAGGGTGGAGGGAGGGGAGAGAGCCAGCCAGGTGGGAGGAGGGGGAAGAGCCAGCCAGGGTGGAGGGGGGGAAGAGCCAGCCAGGGTGGAGGGGGGGAAGAAGAGCCAGCCAGGGTGGAGTTGGGGGAAGAGCACAGCCCAGGGTGGAGGGGAAGACGCCAGCCCAGGGGTGGAGGGGGGAGAGCCAGCCAGGTGGAGGGGGAGCCAGCCAGGGTGGAGGGGGGAGAGCCAGCCAGGTGGAGGGGGAGCACATGCAACTGAACGAAGCAATAATG
>NW_026284502.1:0-3658 GCF_023373465.1 Oncorhynchus keta
CCTCCAACTATTTAGTTTGGTTCAATCAGCACACATTGTTGTTGTAGCTCTGGATACTAACCCAACAATACAACTATTTCCACCACCGGGCTTACTGCAGTCTTTACTGCACTTTTTAGTACGCAGGCGCCGACTGAGATGGCCGCCTCGCTTCGCGTTCCTAGGAAACTATGCAGTTTTTTGTTTTTTTACGTGTTATTTCTTACATTAGTACCCCAGGTCATCTTAGGTTTCATTACATACAGTCGAGAAGAACTACTGAATATAAGATCAGCGTCAACTCACCATCAGTACGACCAAGAATATGTTTTCCGCGACGCGGATCCTGTGTTCTGCCTTACAAACAGGACAACGGAATGGATCGCTTGCAGCGACCCAAGGAAACGACTACGAAAAAGAGGAAACGCGGCGGTGTTCTGGTCAGACTCCGAAAAAGGGCACATCGCGCACCACTTCCCAGTATTCTTCTTGCCAATGTCCAGTCTCTCGACAACAAGGTTGAGATGAAATCCGAGCAAGGGTGGCATTCCAGAGGGACATCAGAGACTGCAACGTTCTCTGCTTTACGGAAACATGGCTTACTGGGGAAGGCTATCAGGGCGGTGCAGCCAACGGGTTTCTCCACGCATCGCATGGACAGAAACAAACATCTCTCTGGTAAGAAGAGTGGCGGGGGCGTATGCCTCATGACTAACGGGACATGATGTGATGAAGGAAACATACAGGAACTCAAATCCTTCTGTTCACTGATTTAGAATTCCTCACAATCAAATGTAGACCGCATTATCTTCCAAGAGAATTCTCTTCGATTATAATCACAGCCGTATATATCCCCCCCAAGCAGACACATCGATGGCTCTGAACAAACTTTATTTAACTCTTTGCAAACTGAAGCCATTTATCCGGAGGCTGCATTCATTGTAGCTGGGGATTTTAACAAAGCAAATCTGAAACAAGACTCCCTAAATTTTATCAGCATATCGATTGCGCAACCAGGGTAGTAAAACCTTGGATCATTACTCTAACTTCGCGTAGCATATAAGGCCCTGCCGCCCCCTTTGGGAAAAGCTGACCACGACTCCATTTTGCTGATCTCTGCCTACAGGCAGAAATTAAAACAAGAGGCTCCCACGCTGAGGTCTGTCCAACGCTGGTCAGACCAAGCTGACTCTACACTCCAAGACTGCTTCCATCACGTGGACTGGGACATGTTTCGTATTGCGTCAGATGGGAATATTGACGAATACGCTGATTCGGTGTGCGAGTTCATTAGAACGTGCGTCGAAGATGTCGTTCCCATAGCAACGATAAAAACATTCCCTAACCAGAAACCGTGGATTGATGGCAGCATTCGCGTGAAACTGAAAGCGCGAACCACTGCTTTTAATCAGGGCAAGGTGTCTGGCAACATGACTGAATACAAACAGTGCAGCTATTCCCTCCGCAAGGTAATGAAGCAAGCTAAGCGTCAGTACAGAGACAAAGTAGAATCTCAATTCAACGGCTCAGACACAAGAGGCATGTGGCAGGGTCTACAGTCAATCACGGACTACAAGATGAAACCCAGCCCAGTCACGGACCAGGATGTCTTGCTCCCAGGCAGACTAAAATAACTTTTTGCCTTTGAGGACAATACAGTGCCACTGACACTGCCTGCAACGAAAACATGCGGTCTCTCCTTCCTGCAGCCGAGGTGAGTAAGACATTTAGCGTGTTAACCCTCGCAAGGCTGCAGGCCCAGGCGGCATCCCAGCCGCGCCCTCAGAGCATGCGCAGACCAGCTGGCAGTGTGTTTACGGACATATTCAATCAATCCCTATACCAGTCTGCTGTTCCACATGCTTCAGAGGGCCACCATTGTTCTGTTCCCAAGAAAGCTAAGGTAACTGAGCTAAACGACTACTAGCACTCACTTCTTGCGTCATCATGAAGTGCTTTGAGAGACTAGTCAAGGACCATATCACCTCCACCCTACCTGACACCCTAGACCCCTCCCAATTTGCTTACCGCCCAAATAGGTCCACAGACGATGCAATCTCAACCACACTGCTGCCCTAACCCACCTGGACAAGAGGAATACCTATGTGAGAATGCTGTTCATCGACTACAGCTCGGCATTCAACACCATAGTACCCTCAAGCTCGTCATCAAGCTCAGACACCAGGTCTGAGCCCCAGCCTATTGTGCAAACTGGGTACTGGACTCCTGACAGGCCGCCCCCAGGTGGTGAGAGGGTAGGCAACAACATCTCCTCCCCCGCTGATCCTCAACACAGGGCCCCACAAGGGTGCTCTGGAGCCCTCTCCTGTACTCCCTGTTCACCACGACTGCGTGGCCACGCACGCCTCCAACTCAATCATCAAGTTTACAGGACGACACAACAGTGGTAGGCTGATTACCAACAACGACGAGACGGCCCTGCAGGGAGGAGGTGAGGGCCCCTGGAGTGTGGTGTCAGAAAATAACTCACACTCAACGTCAACAAAACTAAGGAGATGATTGGACTTCAGAAACAGCAGAGGGGAACACCCCCTATCCACATCGATGGAACAGTAGTGGAGAGGGTAGCTAGTTTTAAGTTCCTCGGCATACACATCACAGACAAACTGAATTGGTCCACTCACACTGACAGCGTCGTGAAGAAGAAAGGCGCAGCAGCGCCTATTCAACCCTCAGGAGGCTGAAGAAATTCGGCTTGTCACCAAAAAGCACTCACAAACTTCTACAGATGCACAATCGAGAGCATCCTGGCGGGCTGTATCACCGCCTGGTACGGCAACCGCTCCGCCCTCAACCGTAAGGCTCTCCAGGGGGTAGTGAGGACTGCACAACGCATCACCGAGGGGGCAAACTACCTGCCCTCCAGGACACCTACACCACCCGTTGTTACAGGAAGGCCATAAAGATCATCAAGGACATCAACCACCCCTCGAACCACTGCCTGTTCACCCCGCTATCATCCAGAAGGCGAGGTCAGTACAGGTGCATCAAAGCTGGGACCGAGAGACTGAAAAACAGCTTCTATCTCAAGGCCATCAGACTGTTAAACAGCCACCACTAACAGTTGAGTGGCTGCTGCCAACACACCGTCATTGACACTGACCCAACTCCAGCCATTTTAATAATGGGAATTGATGGAAATTATGTAAATATATCACTAGCCACTTTAAACAATGCTACCTTATATAATGTTACTTACCCTACATTATTCATCTCATACATATGTATATACTGTACTCTACATCATCACTGCATCCTTATGTAACACATGTATCACTAGCCACTTTAACTATGCCACTTTGTTTACTTTGTCTACACACTCATCTCATATGTATATACTGTACTCGATACCATCTACTGTATGCTGCTCTGTACCATCACTCATTCATATATCCTTATGTACATGTTCCTTATCCCCTTACACTGTGTATAAGACAGTAGTTTTGGAATTGTTAGTTAGATTACTTGTTGGTTATCACTGCATTGTCGGAACTAGAAGCACAAGCATTTCGCTACACTCGCATTTAACATCTGCTAACCATGTGTATGTGACAAATAAAATTTGATTTGATTTGGGGGAAAAAGTCACTACTTCAACCTTTACTGAACTACCATGAAAAATACTTTTAGACAGCTGAAGCAAGCATACTTTTTAAAA
>NW_026284503.1:0-1387 GCF_023373465.1 Oncorhynchus keta
GTGTCTGCATTCATGCTCATGCCTGCATGTGTGTCTGCATTCATGCTCATGCCTGCATGTGTGTCTGCATTCATGCTCATGCCTGCATGTGTGTCTGCATTCATGCTCATGCCTGCATGTGTGTCTGCGTTCATGCTCATGCCTGCATGTGTGTCTGCATTCATGCTCATGCCTGCATGTGTGTCTGCGTTCATGCTCATGCCTGCATGTGTGTCTGCGTTCATGCTCATGCCTGCATGTGTGTCTGCGTTCATGCTCATGCCTGCATGTGTGTCTGCGTTCATGCTCATGCCTGCATGTGTGTGTAAAACTGATCCTGCACTGTGTTTTTCACAGAAAGACCCCATTAGAAAACAGCCAAGAGCTTTTATATAGAACAGTGTTAATCTGGCCGAGCTAGACCCTGTTTACACCCAAACACCATTACAGTAGCAGGGTGAATGGGCTGTACAACAGATTAGACTCCTGCTATAGACTAGCATTCTCCACAGCATTTAGACTCATATACAATACATCATTGACTTGTAAAACAGTGTGTAACTGTTTCACATACAATAGCTCAGATCATGTAAAGATCCATATAAAAGCTGGGCAGTGTCTCAAATGCCACCCTATTCAATATAAATGGTCTATTCCCTATAAATTGCACTACTTTTGACCCAGGCCCCATTGCACTCTGCTCAAAAGTAGTGTACTAGCTTAGGAATGGGGTCCCTTTGGGATGCAGCCCTGTCGAGCATCATGTCTTGTTAATTTCATTAAAAGGGACTAGTGATTGCTGTAATTGGTTTTCTCCATGCAGCTTCACTCCCAGGGGTGTTTTGTGAGGTCATTAATACAATCAGAAACCAGCTCTCTCTTCGATGGGACAGACAGACAGACAGACAGACAGACAGACAGACAGACAGACAGACAGACAGACAGCACAGACAGACAGACAGACAGACACAGACAGACAGACAGACAGACAGACAACAGACAGGCTGACAGACAAACAGGCTGACAGACAAACAGGCTGACAGACAGACAGACGAGACAGACAGACAGAGACAGACAGACAGACAGACAGACAGACAGACAGACAGACAGACAGACTGTTGCCTACCAAGAATACATTAAACTTCCCCTCTGCTCTCATTTCTATTAGCTATAATGTCTTACCTCTACCTCATACAAATGAGCTCAACTAACCTGTACCACCGCACATTGACTCAGTACCACCCTGTATATACCCTCATTATTGTTATGTTATTGTGTTACTTTGTATTATTTTTTAGTTTAGTTTATTTAGTAAATATTTTCTTAACTCTATTTCTGGAACAACATTGTTGTCATACAGACACACACACACATACTCAGAGGGGGCGAACATAAGCATATCCAATCC
>NW_026284504.1:0-20000 GCF_023373465.1 Oncorhynchus keta
TAGTGGTCAGAGTGTTGGGCCAGTAACCAGCAGGTAGCCTAGTGGTCAGAGTGTTGGGCCAGTAACCAGCAGGTAGCCTAGTGGTCAGAGTGTTGGGCCAGTAACCAGCAGGTAGCCTAGTGGTCAGAGTGTTGGGCCAGTAACCAGCAGGTAGCCTAGTGGTCAGAGTGTTGGGCCAGTAACCAGCAGGTAGCCTAGTGGTCAGAGTGTTGGGCCAGTAACCAGCAGGTAGCCTAGTGGTCAGAGTGTTGGGCCAGTAACCAGCAGGTAGCCTAGTGGTCAGAGTGTTGGGCCAGTAACCAGCAGGTAGCCTAGTGGTCAGAGTGTTGGGCCAGTAACCAGCAGGTAGCCTAGTGGTCAGAGTGTTGGGCCCAGTAACCAGCAGGTAGCCTAGTGGTCAGAGTGTTGGGCCAGTAACCAGCAGGTAGCCTAGTGGTCAGAGTGTTGGGCCAGTAACCAGCAGGTAGCCTAGTGGTCAGAGTGTTGGGCCAGTAACCAGCAGGTAGCCTAGTGGTCAGAGTGTTGGGCCAGTAACCAGTAGGTAGCCTAGTGGTTAGTGCGTTGGGCCAGTAACCAGCAGGTAGCCTAGTGGTCAGAGTGTTGGGCCAGTAAACCAGCAGGTAGCCTAGTGGTCAGAGTGTTGGGCCAGTAACCAGCAGGTAGCCTAGTGGTCAGAGTGTTGGGCCAGTAACCAGCAGGTAGCCTAGTGGTCAGAGTGTTGGGCCAGTAACCAGCAGGTAGCCTAGTGGTCAGAGTGTTGGGCCAGTAACCAGCAGGTAGCCTAGTGGTCAGAGTGTTGGGCCAGTAACCAGCAGGTAGCCTAGTGGTCAGAGTGTTGGGCCAGTAACCAGCAGGTAGCCTAGTGGTCAGAGTGTTGGGCCAGTAACCAGCAGGTAGCCTAGTGGTCAGAGTGTTGGGCCAGTAACCAGCAGGTAGCCTAGTGGTCAGAGTGTTGGGCCAGTAACCAGCAGGTAGCCTAGTGGTCAGAGTGTTGGGCCAGTAACCAGCAGGTAGCCTAGTGGTCAGAGTGTTGGGCCAGTAACCAGCAGGTAGCCTAGTGGTCAGAGTGTTGGGGCCAGCGATAACCAGCAGGTAGCCTAGTGGTCCAGAGTGTTGGGCCAGTAACCAGCAGGTAGCCTAGTGGTCAGAGTGTTGGGCCAGTAACCAGCAGGTAGCCTAGTGGTCAGAGTGTTGGGCCAGTAACCCAGCAGGTAGCCTAGTGGTCAGAGTGTTGGGCCAGTAACCAGCAGGTAGCCTAGTGGTCAGAGTGTTGGGCCAGTAACCAGTAGGTAGCCTAGTGGTTAGTGCGTTGGGCCAGTAACCAGCAGGTAGCCTAGTGGTCAGAGTGTTGGGCCAGTAACCAGCAGGTAGCCTAGTGGTCAGAGTGTTGGGCCAGTAACCAGCAGGTAGCCTAGTGGTCAGAGTGTTGGGCCAGTAACCAGCAGGTAGCCTAGTGGTCAGAGTGTTGGGCCAGTAACCAGCAGGTAGCCTAGTGGTCAGAGTGTTGGGCCAGTAACCAGCAGGTAGCCTAGTGGTCAGAGTGTTGGGCCAGTAACCAGCAGGTAGCCTAGTGGTCAGAGTGTTGGGCCAGTAACCAGCAGGTAGCCTAGTGGTCAGAGTGTTGGGCCAGTAACCAGCAGGTAGCCTAGTGGTCAGAGTGTTGGGCCAGTAACCAGCAGGTAGCCTAGTGGTCAGAGTGTTGGGCCAGTAACCAGCAGGTAGCCTAGTGGTCAGAGTGTTGGGCCAGTAACCAGCAGGTAGCCTAGTGGTCAGAGTGTTGGGCCAGTAACCAGCAGGTAGCCTAGTGGTCAGAGTTTTGGGCCAGTAACCAGTAGGTAGCCTAGTGGTTAGTGCGTTGGGCCAGTAACCAGCAGGTAGCCTAGTGGTCAGAGTGTTGGGCCAGTAACCAGCAGGTAGCCTAGTGGTCAGAGTGTTGGGCCAGCAACCAGCAGGTAGCCTAGTGGTCAGAGTGTTGGGCCAGTAACCAGCAGGTAGCCTAGTGGTCAGAGTGTTGGGCCAGTAACCAGCAGGTAGCCTAGTGGTCAGAGTGTTGGGCCAGTAACCAGTAGGGTAGCCTAGTGGTTAGTGCGTTGGGCCAGTAACCAGCAGGTAGCCTAGTGGTCAGAGTGTTGGGCCAGTAACCAGCAGGTAGCCTAGTGGTCAGAGTGTTGGGCCAGTAACCAGCAGGTAGCCCAGTGGTCAGAGTGTTAAATAGCAACTAGCAGGTAGCCTAGTGGTTAGAGCCAGTAACCAGCAGGTAGCCTAGTGGTCAGAGTGTTGGGCCAGTAACCAGCAGGTAGCCTAGTGGTCAGAGTGTTGGGCCAGTATAACCAGCAGGTAGCCTAGTGGTCAGAGTGTTGGGCCAGTAACCAGCAGGTAGCCTAGTGGTCAGAGTGTTGGGCCAGTAACCAGCAGGTAGCCTAGTGGTCAGAGTGTTGGGCCAGTAACCAGCAGGTAGCCTAGTGGTCAGAGTGTTGGGCCCAGTAACCAGCAGGTAGCCTAGTGGTCAGAGTGTTGGGCCAGTAACCAGCAGGTAGCCTAGTGGTCAGAGTGTTGGGCAAGTAACCAGCAGGTAGCCTAGTGGTCAGAGTGTTGGGCCAGTAACCAGCAGGTAGCCTAGTGGTCAGAGTGTTGGGCCAGTAACCAGCAGGTAGCCTAGTGGTCAGAGTGTTGGGCCAGTAACCAGCAGGTAGCCTAGTGGTCAGAGTGTTGGGCCAGTAACCAGCAGGTAGCCTAGTGGTCAGAGTGTTGGGCCAGTAACCAGCAGGTAGCCTAGTGGTCAGAGTGTTGGACCAGTAACCAGCAGGTAGCCTAGTGGTCAGAGTGTTGGGCCAGTAACCAGCAGGTAGCCTAGTGGTCAGAGTGTTGGGCCAGTAACCAGCAGGTAGCCTAGTGGTCAGAGTGTTGGGCCAGTAACCAGCAGGTAGCCTAGTGGTCAGAGTGTTGGGCCAGTAACCAGCAGGTAGCCTAGTGGTCAGAGTGTTGGGCCAGTAACCAGCAGGTAGCCTAGTGGTCAGAGTGTTGGGCCAGTAACCAGCAGGTAGCCTAGTGGTCAGAGTGTTGGGCCAGTAACCAGTAGGTAGCCTAGTGGTTAGTGCGTTGGGCCAGTAACCAGCAGGTAGCCTAGTGGTCAGAGTGTTGGGCCAGTAACCAGCAGGTAGCCTAGTGGTCAGAGTGTTGGGCCAGTAACCAGCAGGTAGCCTAGTGGTCAGAGTGTTGGGCCAGTAACCAGCAGGTAGCCTAGTGGTCAGAGTGTTGGGCCAGTAACCAGCAGGTAGCCTAGTGGTCAGAGTGTTGGGCCAGTAACCAGCAGGTAGCCTAGTGGTCAGAGTGTTGGGCCAGTAACCAGCAGGTAGCCTAGTGGTCAGAGTGTTGGGCCAGTAACCAGCAGGTAGCCTAGTGGTCAGAGTGTTGGGCCAGTGACCAGCAGGTAGCCTAGTGGTCAGAGTGTTGGGCCAGTAACCAGCAGGTAGCCTCGTGGTCAGAGTGTTGGGCCAGTAACCAGAAGGTAGCCTAGTGGTTAGTGCGTTGGGCCAGTAACCAGCAGGTAGCCTAGTGGTCAGAGTGTTGGGCCAGTAACCAGCAGGTAGCCTAGTGGTCAGAGTGTTGGGCCAGTAACCAGCAGGTAGCCTAGTGGTCAGAGGTTTGGGCCAGTAACCAGCAGGTAGCCTAGTGGTCAGAGTGTTGGGCCAGTAACCAGCAGGTAGCCTAGTGGTCAGAGTGTTGGGCCAGTAACCAGCAGGTAGCCTAGTGGTCAGAGTGTTGGGCCAGTAACCAGCAGGTAGCCTTGTGGTCAGAGTGTTGGGCCAGTAACCAGCAGGTAGCCTAGTGGTCAGAGTGTTGGGCCAGTAACCAGCAGGTAGCCTAGTGGTCAGAGTGTTGGGCCAGTAACCAGCAGGTAGCCTAGTGGTCAGAGTGTTGGGCCAGTAACCAGTAGGTAGCCTAGTGGTTAGTGCGTTGGGCCAGTAACCAGCAGGTAGCCTAGTGGTCAGAGTGTTGGGCCAGTAACCAGCAGGTAGCCTAGTGGTCAGAGTGTTGGGCCAGTAACCAGTAGGTAGCCTAGTGGTTAGTGCGTTGGGCCAGTAACCAGCAGGTAGCCTAGTGGTCAGGTGTTGGGCCAGTAGCCAGCCCAGGTAGCTAGTGGTCAGAGTGTTGGGCCAGTAACCAGCAGGTAGCCTAGTGGTCAGGTGTTGGGCCAGTAACCAGCAGGTGGCCTAGTGGTCAGAGTGTTGGGCCAGTAACCCAGTGGTCAGAGTGTTGGAGCCCGTAGCTAGTGGTAGCCAGTGGTTAGTGCGTTGGGCCAGTAACCAGCAGGTAGCCTAGTGGTCAGAGTGTTGGGCCAAGTAACCAGCAGGTAGCCTAGTGGTCCAGTGTTGGGCCAGTAACCAGGTAGCCTAGGTCAGAGCCAGTAACCAGTGGTAGCCTAGAGTGTTGGGCCAGTAACCAGCAGGTAGCCTAGTGGTCAGAGTGTTGGGCCAGTAACCAGCAGGTAGCCTAGTGGTCAGAGTGTTGGGCCAGTAACCAGCAGGTACCTAGTGGTCAGAGTGTTGGGCAGTAACCAGCAGGTAGCCTAGTGGTGGTTGGGCCAGTGCGTTGTGGCAAGTGTTCAGTAACCAGCAGGTAGCCTAGTGGTCAGAGTGTTGAGCCCAGTAACCAGCAGGTAGCCTAGTGGTCAGAGTGTTGGGCCAGTAACAGTAGGTAGCCTAGTGGTTAGTGCGTTGGGCCAGTAACCAGCAGGTAGCCTAGTGGTCAGAGTGTTGGGCCAGTAACCAGCAGGTAGCCTAGTGGTCAGAGTGTTGGGCCAGTAACCAGCAGGTAGCCTAGTGGTCAGAGTGTTGGGCCAGTAACCAGCAGGTAGCCTAGTGGTCAGAGTGTTGGGCCAGTAACCAGCAGGTAGCCTAGTGGTCAGAGTGTTGGGCCAGTAACCAGTAGGTAGCCCTAGTGGTCAGTGTGTTGGGCCAGTAACCAGCAGGTAGCCTAGTGGTCAGAGTGTTGGGCCAGTAACCAGCAGGTAGCCTAGTGGTCAGTGTTGGGCCAGTAACCAGCAGGTAGCCTAGTGGTCAGAGTGTTGGGCCAGTAACCAGTAGGTAGCCTAGTGGTCAGAGTGTTGGGCCAGTAACAGCAGGTAGCCTGAAGTGGTCAGAGTGTTGGGCCAGTAACCAGCAGGTAGCCTAGTGGTCAGAGTGTTGGGCCAGTAACAGTAGGTAGCCTAGTGGTTAGAGCGTTGGGCCAGTAACCAGCAGGTAGCCTAGTGGTCAGAGTGTTGGGCCAGTAACCAGCAGGTAGCCTAGTGGTCAGAGTGTTGGGCCAGTAACCAGCAGGTAGCCTAGTGGTCAGAGTGTTGGGCCAGTAACCAGTAGGTAGCCTAGTGGTTAGTGCGTTGGGCCAGTAACCAGCAGGTAGCCTAGTGGTCAGAGTGTTGGGCCAGTAACCAGCAGGTAGCCTAGTGGTCAGAGTGTTGGGCCAGTAACCAGCAGGTAGCCTAGTGGTCAGAGTGTTGGGCCAGTAACCAGCAGGTAGCCTAGTGGTCAGAGTTTTGGGCCAGTAACCAGTAGGTAGCCTAGTGGTAGTGTGTTAGTGCGTTGTGGTCAGAGTGTTGGGCCAGTAACCAGCAGGTAGCCTAGTGGTCAGAGTGTTGGGCCAGTAACCAGCAGGTAGCCTAGTGGTCAGAGGTTTGGGCCAGTAACCGAATGGTTGCTGGATCGAATCCCGAGCCGACAAGGTAAAAAAAATCTGTCGTTCTGCCCCCTGAGCAAGGTAGTTAACCCAATGTTCCCGGGCGCTGAAGAAGACGTGGATGTTGATTAAGGCAGCCCCCTGCACCTCTCTGATTCAGAGGGGTTGGGTTAAATGTGGAAGACACATTTCAATTGAATGTATTCAGTTGTCCAACTGACTAGGTATCCCCTTTTCTCACTATCATATAGTCAGCAGACAAAGCCAGTTGACACCCGAAACATGCACAGGAATCATTTCATATTAAATTGATTATGCCTGTAGCTAAGTTATGCAACAGTTTGCTTATCTTAATTGGCATAAGGAGAAAATTGAAGTAAGTATATGATTAGGCACTGATTAAAACATCTGGTTGTCTGAGCAATCTTTCAAATTATTAGGACGTTTAAACAGCATGTGATCTGAACAATCATGTGAGCGTTCCATGTGATCTGATCATGTGATCTATGTGATCTGAACATGTGATCTGATCTGTGATCTGAATATGTGAATCTGAATGTGATCTGATCATGGGATCTGATCATGTGATCTGATCATGTGATCTGAATATGTGATCTGATCATGGGATCTGGAATATGTGATCTGAATATGTGATCTGGATCATGGGATCTCAATATGCATAGTCTGAATATGATCTGATCATAGGGATCATGGGATCTCAATATGTGATCTTGATCATGTGATCTCTGATCATGGGATCTGAATATGTGATCTGATCATGGGATCTGAATATGTGATCTGAATGAATATGTGATCTGATCTCTGGGATCTGATCATGGATCTGAATATGTGATCTGATCATGGGATCATGGGATCTGAATATGTGATCTGAACATGGATCTCTGAATATGAACATGTGATCTGAACATGGATCTGAATATGATCTGAACATGGGATCTGAATATGTGATCTGAACATGTGATCTGATCATGGGATCTGAATATGTGATCTGAATATGTGATCTGATCATGGGATCTGAATATGTGATCTGAATATGTGATCTGAACATGGGATCTGAATATGTGATCTGATCATGGGATCTGAATATGTGATCTGAATATGTGATCTGAACATGGGATCTGAATATGTGATCTGAATATGTGATCTGAATAGGTGATCTGAACATGGGATCTCAATATGTGATCTGAACATGTGATCTGAACATGTGATCTGATCATGGGATCTGAATATGTGATCTGAATAGGTGATCTGAACATGGGATCTCAATATGTGATCTGAACATGGGATCTGAATATGTGATCTGAACATGTGATCTGATCATGGGATCTGAATATGTGATCTGAATAGGTGATCTGAATATGTGATCTGATCTGAACATGGGATCTGAATATCTGAACATGTGATCTGAATATGTGATCTGAACATGTGATCTGAATGGGATCTGGGATCTGATCATGTGATCTGAATATGTGATCTGAATATGTGATCTGAATAGGTGATCTGAACATGGGGATCTCAATATGTGATCTGAACAATGGGATCTGAATATGTGATCTGAATAGGTGATCTGAAATCTGATGATCTCAATATGTGATCTGAACTTGGGATCTGAACATGGGATCTGAATATGTGATCTGAAGATGGGATCTGAATATGTGATCTGAATATGTGATCTGAACATGGGATCTGAACATGGGATCTGAATATGTGATCTGAACATGGGATCTGAACATGTGATCTGAAAATGGGATCTGAATATGTGATCTGAATATGTGATCTGAATATGTGATCTGAACATGGGATCTGAACATGTGATCTGAATATGTGATCTGAACATGGGATCTGAACATGTGATCTGAATATGTGATCTGAACATGGGATCTGAACATGTGATCTGAACATGTGATCTGAACATGTCCCAGAATCTGTCAGCTCAACCTCCCTCTGTAATACGTGATTGAAGTGAGTTCGGGAAAAACTGGAAGTATGAATCTTATAATTCGTTTTCACATACAAACTTTATATGTCCGAACTCAGACTCAAATAGGCTTCGCAAAAAATGTCACTACTATAAAATGGTCACCGTGTCAGAGCATTTATTTTGATTGGTGATATTCTGCAATCAGGTAGCCTGATTTCAGATGTGTCCATGTCAACAGGATTATTAGGGAAATTGTTCTTCATGCTAAGCATGTAAACGTTTTTTAAACAAACTATTATATTAATCTGAATATCCACAATAACGGTACTCTCTGTTGTTGTCCTCCTTCCCCCAGGTGCGGAGCCTGCAGCAGGCCAGCAGAAAGCTGGGTCCCAAGGAACAGAACCTGAGGCGTGTTCGGAGGACCAGCTCCCGGCGCTCAGCCTACGCCTTCTCCCACCAACAGGGCTATGGAGAGCTCATAACCTCAGGGAAGAACATGAAGGTCTGTCAAATAAACTAATAAAAAATGTAAAATATGTAGTGTAGTGCCAAACATCAGTTCTCCTCTCTCCAACGCCCTATTTGATGAACCCTTTTGGGTTCGAGATAGAATACTTTTAAGTTCCACGTAGGAACCTCTGTGAAAAGGGTTCTATACGGAACAAAGGCTTCTTCAAAGGTTCCCCCTATGGGGACAGCAGGAGAAACCTTTTAAGGTTCTAGATAAGAGTGTAAGCCTAAATTGAATGTGTGTAACTTTATTTTTTTCAAAAAAACAACATTAAGGTCACCCCCAACACTGCTGCCCCGTCCCCATCCCTGTCCCCATCGTCCCCTGGAAGGGTCACAACAGCAGAAGTTTGATAGAGGCATGTCGAAGGAAGGAAACACCGGTAGCCTGTGTCTCTGATGAGGCCCCTACGGAACATCCGGAACCTCGGAAGGCAACACTAGAACTCAACAGACTGTAATGATTCTAATGTTGTTTCCAATGGGGCCGTTCAGACATGACCCTTCGACCTGTTTTTAGATTCCTAACAAGCTGTTTAGACTACAAGATGATCCTGTGCGTCTACACCTGGCTCAGTGAGTAAAGTTAGAGCATGATGCGGTCAACATCAGGGTGGGGTTCGATTTCCCACATTGGATCGATCGGCCACATATACAGGTAACTGCCAAAGTAATGGAAACACTTTAGTAAATGAGGGTTCTGGCAGCTCTGTTATGGTGCGGTGTGTATCCTGCCATGGTTTTATGTCACTGAACCCCCCTTCGAGCAAGGTAAACTCCAATAAATACACAGCCATTCTGAGTGATACAACAGCCATTTCTATCCTGATGGGAGTGGTCTCTTCCAGGATGACAATGCCCCCCTATCCACAGAGAGCAGTGGTCACTGTGGTTTGATGAGCATGAAAACGGTGTAAACCATATGCCCATGGCCATCTCAGTCATCAGATCTCAGAAACAATTGAACACTTCTAGAGCGGTGCCTGAGACAGCATTTTTACACCACCATTAAAAAAAACAACACCAAATTGAAAATGATTGTGGACAAATGGTGTTTGCTACCCTCAATAGAGATTCAGGCATTTATAGAATCTATGCCAAGAGGTGCATTAAAGCTGTTCTGGCTCGTGGTGCCCCCAACGCCCCTATTATAACACTTTATGTTGTGTTTCCTTTATTTTGTAGGTACATGTTTGTCACTGTCAATGTTGACAGTTCTGTGAGTCACTTTGGATAAGCGTCTGGTAAATGACTATGCATGGTCTGGACAAGCAGCAGCACACAAGAAAATGGAGAGTAAGTCAAACTCAATCATCAGAGGACATGGCCTTACCGGCAAGCAGGCTCCAAAAGAACCAGCACAGGAACCAGCACAGGAATATCCAATCAGTTTCTGCTCTGGGATCAAGTCATGTTCAGAAAGATCACTATAGGCTCTAGTCCATCTGAATCCAGTGGAGCGTTACAGATTTAAACTCTAAGGTCATTTTTACTATTGAGCCGTCGTCGGCAGTGAATGCAGTCTCCGCTAACATCGCCTTTAAATTCAAATCACACTGTAGCAATTTCGCGATACGGTTGAATAGAGACCTAAGCATTGGAGTTTTGATTTTTTGGTGGAGATCTCCTTTTCAATAAATGTAGGAGTAGATAGATTTTTCAGTAGCCTGGGCTGGACAGGTATGAGTTTGGTATCATAGCCACTTGAAACAGTGATAAAATACAGGTATGTACTTCCAGGCTGCTTTAGGAAAACATTCCAGCACAACTCTATCATTGTTAGAACACTGTGTTACCGTCATCTTTGCCGATGACCATGAATATGCTAAATGTTATTTTAAAATTAAAACAATTCTGGTTTGCACATACAGTAAGTCATCGTGATAATTAAATTAAAATCAGATAGAAACTACCTCAACAAAGATGAAAAGGTTTTTAGACTGCTGACTGAAAGAATGTTCAGAATGTTCTTGAGGTTTAAAATGCTGACTGAAAGAATGTTCAGAATGTTCTTGAGGGTTTTAAAATGCTGACTGAAAGAATGTTCAGAATGTTCTTGAGGTTTAGACTGCTGACTGAAAGAATGTTCAGAATGTTATTGAGGTTTAGACTGCTGACTGAAAGAATGTTCAGAATGTTCTTGAGTTTAGAATGTGACTGAAGAATGTTCAGAATGTTATTGAGGTTTAGAATGCTGACTGAAAGAATGTTCAGAATGTTATTGAGGTTTAGAATGCTGACTGAAAGAATGTTCAGAATGTTCTTGAGGTTTAGAATGCTGACTGAAAGAATGTTCAAGATGCATGTTTTTACCTTTAATGGAGAGAACATAATTGTGCCTTTTACTAATTTAAGCATTTATCACACGTCTGAACATAGACATAACCATTCAATAGTCACAGGAGGTTGGTGGCACTTTTATTGGGGAGGATGGGCTTGTGGTAATGGCTGGACGGAATAGGTGGAATGGTATCAGACACATGTCAGGTGTTTAATGCCATTCCATTTGCTCCGTTCCAGCCATTATTATGAGCCGTCCTCCCCTCAGCAGCACTCCACTGGTCAGGTCTTTGTTGGCTTTATCCTTCATCATTTATCCTTCTTTATAAAAGTTGGCTTTATCCTTCATTTAAAGGTGCAACCTGCAATAGTTACAGGCAGCTGTTCAATGGTCGTTTTTAAAATGTTATTTTACCTTTATTTAACTAGGCAGGTCAGTTAAGAACAAATTCTTATTTTTCAATGACCTAGGAACAGTGGGTTAACTGCCTGTTCAGGGCAGAACGACAGAAAGCCTTGTCAGCTCAGGGATTTGAACTTGCAACCCGGTTACTGTCAGCTAACCACTAGGCTACCCTGCCGCCTCTACACTCTAACCCTAGGCTACCCTGCCGCCTCTACACTCTAACCACTAGGCAACTAACCACTAGGCTACCCTGCCGTATACCAATTGCTTTTAAAAGAATATCATAGGTACCCTGCCGCCTCTACATAACCACTAGGCTACCCTGCCGCCTCTACCTCTAACCACTAGGCTACCCTGCCGCCTCGTTGTATACCAAGTGCTTTTAAAGAATATCATGTTGATCTGATGGTCTGTAGAGACCGTAAAGCGCCATCTATGAATTTAGGTATTGGTTTACACCATCCCTCAGCTTTATGGCAAAAACAGTTGCCGTTCGGCTGGAAAAGTGAATCACAGATTGAGACTTTAAAACGGTATGAAGAGAAGGCTTTCCTGTCAACTTCCTGTAAACGAAGGGGGATCCATACTGTAGGGAAGCTCAATGCAAACACTCTGGCTGTCAGCATTCTACAGCCTAATTGCCCTGTTTGGTCTTTGGTCAAACACACTCTCTCTAATACATTGTTAACCTGTCAGACATGGATGCTTGCAGGATGAAAACATGATGTTGTTTCCATTAGGCTTATGCTTTGAATGCTGAAATTCAATACAATCATTTATCATTTGATCACATCTCTTTTTTTTCCTTATTTAAAAAAAAAAATGTTAATTTTTTAAGCTAAGAATGAATTTCATCTTGAATGTGTTGGCGTCGTTTTATTTTATATTTTGTTTCTACCGACAAAAACTGAAACACTTGTCATTTTTATTTGTTTAATGTCCTCTTCTTGAACTTGGATGTTTTTCAATGTTTTTTTATATATATACAAATATACAGCTGTTCATATTGTGTTCGTTGTCTGTTTCTGTGGAGATCATGCAAACGGAACAGACAGAGACAACGTAAACAAAAGCCCTTTTACTCCTTAATTCCTTCAAAACATACAACACAAACACACAGCAATGGAAGGAATGTAGTACTGCACTGTGTGGAAAATTATTGTCCTTTATATAGACAGCACTGTCCCATTTGAACTGAAATCATTACACTCACAGAATAAAGAAAAGTCCCCTTTCTTGTAAAGAAGTTGATCTTGAATCATTAGTTTTAACACTAGTTATAACTTGAGTTCCAAATTATAAAATGTCATAATTTTCCCCTCTATAAAATAGTGCCAGTCTTTTTGTGCTATAATGCCAACTTCTTGTCATGTTTGGCTTGAAAATTAAGCAATGAAGTTGGCAAGAGGACAAACAGATCTAGAATCAGGCTATAGAAGGAGAAAACAGATCTAGAATCAGGCTATAGAAGGAGAAAACAGATCTAGAATCAGGCTATAGAAGGAGAAAACAGATCTAGAATCAGGCTATAGATGGAGAAAACAGATCTAGAATCAGGCTATAGAAGGAGACAACAGATCTAGAATCAGGCTATAGAAGGAGACAACAGATCTAGAATCAGGCTATAGAATGGAGAAAACAGATCTAGAATCAGGCTATAGAAGGAGAAAACAGATCTAGAATCAGGCTATAGAAGGAGAAAACAGATCTGGGATCAGGCTATAGAAGGAGAAAACAGATCTAGAATCGGGCTATAGATGGAGACAACAGATCTAGAATCAGGCTATAGAAGGAGAAAACAGATCTAGGATCGGGCTATAGAAGGAGAAAACAGATCTAGAATCAGGCTATAGAAGGAGAAAACAGATCTAGGATCGGGCTATAGAAGGAGAAAACAGATCTAGAATCGGCTATAGAAGGAGAAAACAGATCTAGAATCAGGCTATAGAAGGAGACAAACAGATCTAGAATCAGGCTATAGAAGGAGAAAACAGATCTGGGATCACACTAGCTTTGATTACACAGATCTTGAAATTCCAGAATCTCAGCGGTGTCATTTTGGCATGAGAATTCCAGAATCAGTCAACGGTGTCATTTTGGCATGAGAATTAGTCAGAGTCACGACTAAAATAATAGTATAAAAATACTGAAAAGGTGAAACGGCAAGGAAGACATTTCACCTCAAAATTGTAAAGAGAAGCATTTTTTGACTTCAGTCTTCAAGGAAGATGGCCGCCCCTCCACCAGGCTTGGTGACAAACAGACTGTGTTTCTCTAGCTCGGCTCTGCGTGGGTCTGCCGTGTAGTACAACTCTCTGACGCTCTTTAGGAAAGACTCCACCTTGTCAGTGGGGACCATGGAGACAGCACAGCCTCCCAGCCTGCTCCGGTCAGCCGGGATCCCACCGCACCAGACTGCCTGTAGCCAGAGGAAACATAATACACATGGAGAAAGCACGGTTCTAGGAACCTAAATCCTTCAATTACGATCTATCAATTAACAATGCAATCAAGCGAGGAAACTGCATCAACAGTTGCACCATCCATTTGTCAAACACACTAGTTACAAGGTAGCCGGTGAAATCTAGTATTTTAAATGGACAGGTTTGAAATTAGATTTTTTTAAATATCTCAAATGAGACTTCATCTCTCACGGACAGACAACGTAAATAAATATAGGCTATTTCACCAAAATGACGGCAAGATTTTATTTCTGAGTTAACGAGTAGAGTGAGAATAACCTGTAAATTGAAAGGTTTTAAACCCTTTTAATATATATAAAAAAATATATAGTTAACATATAGAATGGAGTGGTTCTGGACTTACAGACATATCTCTACCAGCTGGTCTAGTTCTGGACTTACAGACATATCTCTACCAGCTGGTCTGGTTCTGGACTTACAGACATATCTCTACCAGCTGGTCTAGTTCTGGACTTACAGACATATTTCTACCAGCTGGTCTAGTTCTGGACTTACAGACATATCTCTACCAGCTGGTCCAGTTCTGGACTTACAGACATATCTCTACCAGCTGGTCCAGTTCTGGACTTACAGACATCTCTACCAGCTGGTCCAGTTCTGGACTTACAGACATATCTCTACCAGCTGGTCCAGTTCTGACAGCTTACAGACATATTTCTACCAGCTGGCGTCTAGTTCTCAGGTCTCCCGAGACGCTACGCCGTTCGGTACCAGCTGGTCATAGTCTTGAACCGCAGGACCCGTACCGACATATCATGCCTGGCCCGCTGGTCCAGTTGAACTGGCCACTGGGAGGAGAGGACAGGTATAGCAGGTCAAACCGGTTATTCTACCAGATTTAAGGACATGATACAGTTTGGTTTAAGGACCTCCCCCTGCTAGCCTACCTACCAGCTGGTCAGTAGTGGCACCTGTACAGCCTTTTTAACATACCAGCGTGACACACAGTTTGTTTGAATCAAAATGGTGGAGGAGTGACCTGCTAGCCTACCAGTTATAATGTACCAGTTATACAGTAGTGACTGCTAGCCTACCAGTTATACAGAAGTGACCTGCTAGCCTACCAGTTATAATGTACTAGTTATACAGAAGTGACCTGCTAGCCTACCAGTTATACAGTAGTGACCTGCTAGCCTACCAGTTATAATGTACTAGTTATACAGAAGTGACCTGCTAGCCTACCAGTTATAATGTACTAGTTATACCAGAAGTGACCTGCTAGCCTACCAGTTATACAGTAGTGACCTGCTAGCCTACCAGTTATAATGTACTAGTTATACAGTAGTGACCTGCTAGCCTACCAGTTATAATGTACCAGTTATACAGTAGTGACCTGCTAGCCTACCAGTTATACAGTAGTGACCTGCTAGCCTACCAGTTATACAGTAGTGACCTGCTAGCCTACCAGTTATAATGTACTAGTTATACAGTAGTGACCTGCTAGCCTACCAGTTATAATGTACTAGTTATACTTTATTTGACCTGCTAGCTACCAGTTATAATGTACTAGTTTGAAGTGACCTGGCCACCAGTTATACAGCAGTGACCTGAACAGCCTACCAGAGTTATAATGTACTAGTTAGCAAGTGACCTAACACAGCCTTTATTTTTTATTTTTATTTATTTATTTCACCTTTATTTAACCAGGTAGGCTAGTTGAGAACAAGTCTCATTTGGAGTAACTGAAGCAAGATAATAGCATAGCGGTTGAACAGACAACACAGAGTTAACATGGAGTAAACAATTAGCAAGTCAATAACACAGTAGAACAAAATGGGCAGATATACAATGTGTGCAAAAGGCATGAGGTAGGCGAATAATACAATTTTGCAGATTAACACAGTGATAAATGATCAGATAGTGTACAGGTAGAGATATTGGTGTGCAAAAGAGCCAGTAAATATAAAAACAGTATAAAAACAGTATGGGAATGAGGTAGGTGAAAAAGGGTGAGCTATTTACCTATAGACTATGTACAGCTGCAGCGATCGGTTAGCTGCCGGATAGTTGATGTTTGAAGTTGGAGAGGGAGATAAAAGTCTCCAACTTCAGCGTATTTTTATTCGTTCCAGTGACAGGCAGCAGAGTACTGGAACGAAAGGCGGCCAAATTAGGTGTTGGCTTTAGGGATGATCAGTGAGAGTACCTGCTGAGCGCGTGCTACGGATGGGTGTTGCCATCGTGACCCAGTGAACTGAGATAAGGCGGAGCTTTACCTAGCATGGACTTGTAGATGACCTGGAGCCAGTGGGTCTGGCGAGTTATATGTAGTGAGGGCCAGCCGACTAGAGCCTACGCAGTGGTGGGGTGGCTTTATAAGGTGGCACTGTTAGTGACAAAACGAATGGCACTGTGATAGACTGCAGTATTTACAGTTTGCTGAGTAGAGTGTTGGAAGACCTGGATTTGATTTTGTAGATGACATCTAGCCAGACACCTAGGTACTTATAGTTATATTCAAGGTTGGTAGGTTATAGTGTACTCAGTTATACAGTAGTGACCTGCGGAATAGAAAGCCGACTGGATTTGATTTTTGATTAGATGTTTGATAGTCTGGAAGGGAGAGTTTGAGTCTGCTAGACACCAGTTATAGATGTCCACATATTCAAGGTTGGACCATCCATAGCCTGACCAGTTATAATGTACCAGTTATACAGTAGTGACCTGCTAGCCTACCAGTTATACAGTAGTGACCTGCTAGCCTACCAGTTATACAGTAGTGACCTGCTAGCCTACCAGTTATACAGTAGTGATGTACACCAGTTATACAGTAGTGACCTGCTAGCCTACCAGTTATACAGTAGTGACCTGCTAGCCTACCAGTTATACAGTAGTGACCTGCTAGCCTACCAGTTATAATGTACTAGTTATACAGTAGTGACCTGCTAGCCTACCAGTTATAATGTACTAGCCTACCAGTTATACAGTAGTGACCTGCTAGCCTACCAGTTATAATGTACTAGTTATACAGTAGTGACCTGCTAGCCTACCAGTTATAATGTACTAGTTATACAGAAGTGACCTGCTAGCCTACCAGTTATAATGTACTAGTTATACAGTAGTGACCTGCTAGCATACCAGTTATAATGTACTAGTTATACAGTAGTGACCTGCTAGCCTACCAGTTATAATGTACTAGTTATACAGAAGTGACCTGCTAGCCTACCAGTTATAATGTACTAGTTATACAGTAGTGACCTGCTAGCCTACCAGTTATAATGTACAGAAGTGACCTGCTAGCCTACCAGTTATAATGTACTAGTTATACAGTAGTGACCTGCTAGCCTACCAGTTATAATGTACTAGTTATACAGTAGTGACCTGCTCGCCAGTTACCAGTTATAATGTACCAGTTATACAGTAGTGACCTGCTAGCTCTTACCAGTTATAATGTACTAGTTATACAGAAGTGACCTGCTAGCCTACCAGTTATAATGTACTAGTTATACAGTAGTGACCTGCTAGCCTACCAGTTATACAGTACCTAGTGACCAGAAGTAGCCTACCACATTATAATGTACTAGTTATAAGTATTGACCTGCTAGCCTCTTATCCAGAGTGACCTGCTAGCCTACCAGTTATACAGTAGTGACCTGCTAGGCCTACCAGTTATAATGTACTAGTTATACAGTAGTGACCTGCTAGCCTACCAGTTATACAGTAGTGACCTGCTAGCCTACCAGTTATAATGTACTAGTTATACAGTAGTGACTTGCTAGCCTACCAGTTATCAGAGTGACCTGCTAGCCTACCAGTTATCATGTACCAGTTATAACAAGTGACCTTGTAGCCTACCAGTTATACAGTAGTGACCTGCTAGCCTACCAGTTATAACCAGTGACCTGCTAGCCTACCAGTTATACAGTAGTGACCTGCTAGCCTACCACATTTATTTAATTTAAGTCATTTAGCAGACGTTATCCAAAGCTAGCCTTACAAATTGGACCAGTTATACAGTAGTGACCTGCTAGCCTACCAGTTATAATGTACCAGTTATACAGTAGTGACCTGCTACCCTACCAGTTATAAGTAGTTATACCCTGCTAGCCTACCAGTTATAATGTACTAGTTATACAGTAGTGACCTGCTAGCCTACCAGTTATTAGTGACCTGCTAGCCTACCAGTTTTAATGTACCAGTTATACAGAACCTGCTAGCCTACCAGTTATACAGTAGTGAGTTATACAAAAGTTATACACTAGTGACCTGCTAGCCTACCAGTTATAAGTAGTGAACTAGTTATACATTTAGTGACCTGCTAGCTCTATCCAGAGCGACTTACAAATGTGGACCAGTTCCCAGTAGTGACCTGCAGACCTACCAGTTATAATGTACCAGTTATACAGTAGTGACCTGCTAGCCTACCAGTTATACAGAAGTGACCTGCTAGCCTACCAGTTATAATGTACCAGTTATACAGTAGTGACCTGCTAGCCTACCAGTTATACAGTTATAGTGACCTGCTAGCCTACCAGTTATAATGTACTAGTTATACAGTAGTGACCAGCTAGCCTACCAGTTATACAGTTATACAGTAGTGACCTGCTAGCCTACCAGTTAGAATGTACAAGTTATACAGTAGTGACCTGCTAGCCTACCAGTTATACAGTAGTGACCTGCTAGCCTACCAGTTATAATGTACCAGTTATACTGTAGTGACCTGGTAGCCTACCAGTTATACAGTAGTGACCTGCTAGCCTACCAGTTATAATGTACTAGTTATACAGTAGTGACCTGCTAGCCTTCCAGTTATAATGTACTAGTTATACTAGTCATTCTAGCCAGCCTTCCAGTTATACAGCAGTTAGCCTACCCTGCCATGACCTGAGCCTACCAGTTATACAGTAGTGACCTGCTAGCCTACCAGTTATAATGTACCAGTTATACAGTAGTGACCTGCTAGCCTACCAGTTATACAGTGTGACCTGCTAGCCTACCAGTTATAATGTACTAGTTATACAGTAGTGACCTGGCAGCCTTCCAGTTATAATGTACACTAGTTATACAGTAGTGACCTGCTAGCCTACCAGTTAAACAGTAGTGACCTGCTTGTCCTCACTGATTGTGTGTAAACAACTAGCTTTCGGCTCCGTCCGCACTGATTGGCGTATTTTATTTAGTTCACTGATTGGTGTAAACAACTAGCTTGTAGGCTCCGTCCGCACTGATTGGTGTAAACAACTAGCTTGTAGGCTCCGTCCGCACTGATTGGTGTAAACAACTAGCTTGTAGGATCCGTCCGCACTGATTGGTGTAAACAACTAGCTTGTAGGCTCCGTCCGCACTGATTGGTGTAAACAACTAGCTTGTAGGCTCCGTCCGCACTGATTGGTGTAAACAACTAGCTTGTAGGCTCCGTCCGCACTGATTGGTGTAAACAACTAGCTTGTAGGCTCCGTCCGCACTGATTGGTGAAGTCATTTAATGAGCTAAATGTGTAAACAACTGTTGATTTCACAGGTTATAAAAAAGGAACAGAGAGGAACGATATAAACATCTACTTGTTTTTATGGTTCAAACCGGTTCAGAACTTTATATTGTTGGTCAGAACAGTAGAACGGAACAAAAGTAAATTGTGGTCCTGTTCAGAATGAAACGATTGTAAAATAATAATAATAATAATAAGTGTCTTACCGTCCTGTGTGTTGGGGCTAAGGAGGTCTGTACCAGAGCTGTTCTGAAGTGATTCCCAGGGCCTTGCAGACCTTGTTCTCTGTAGGGCTCAGGGTGCAGCACCTCAGCCAAACACTGCAGCATCTCCTCCAGGGAGGCCTCCAGCTCTGTCTGCAGGGGGACAGCTTCAGCAGCCTGGCCCCACTCCAGACAGATCGAGGACTAATAACAACATCTGAGGAGACCATAGAGTTATTTATGCACCGGAGACAGCTTCACAGAAGGCCCCACTCCAAACTAGTGCCAACATCTGAGGGAGACCATAGAGTTATTTACAACACAGCAGGAGACAGCTTCAGCAGCCGGCCCCATATAAAAACCCCTGCCTTCGCCAACATCTGAGGGAGATTAGAGTTATTTACAGCACACAGGAGACAGCTTCAGCAGCCGGCCTCACTCCAGGTCTCCTCGATCTGGCCAGAATCTGATTGAGTTAAGAACACAGTTCAATTCATTCTGGGGTGGCAGGTAGCCTAGTGGTTAGAATGTTGGTGAGTAACTGAAGGTTGTTGGATCAAACCCTGACAAGCTGACAAGGTACAAATCTGTCATTCTGCCCCTGAACAGGCAGTTAACCCACTGTTCTTAGGCCATCATTGAAAATAAGAATTTGTTCTTAACTGACTTGCCTAGTTAAATAAAGATAAATAAAAAATAATTAAAAAATCACAGTGGTTTGAGGTAAATGGGAATTCTAGGTTTTATATATATCTCATTTCAGCTGATTACAATTGGTTTTGATGTACTAGCAGGACAAAACCTTAGAGTGTGCTGTCAGAACGTGTGTTGAATGTACCAGGCATCTCTGTCATAATGTGTGTGTGTGTGTATATACCATCTCTAGTGGTATTTTATTTAATTCTACGATGTTGAGAACACCAATATCAACTGGGACCCACTGTAATGATAATAACAATAATAATGATAATATTAGAATAATAATAACAATAATAATAATAATATAAGAAGAAGAATAATAACAATAATAATATAATATAATAATATAATAATAATAATATAATAATAT
>NW_026284504.1:25000-41282 GCF_023373465.1 Oncorhynchus keta
CAACAGGAAGAAGAACAGCAGAATAGAACAACAGGAAGAAGAAGAACAGCAGAATAGAACAACAGGAAGAAGAAGAACAGCAGAATAGAACAACAGGACGAAGAAGAACAGCAGAATAGAACAACATGAAGAACATATACAGCATATTAAAGTCATTACCAGAGACTACATGACTCACCTGAATCCCTTTCACCCCACAGAGAAAGTAATAAGCAGAGTCTAGATGACTCACCTGAATCCCTTTCAACCCACAGAAAGTAATAAGCAGAGTCTACATGACTCACCTGAATCCCTTTCAACCCACAGAGAAAGTAATAAGCAGAGTCTAGATGACTCACCTGAATCCCTTTCACCCCACAGAGAAAGTAATAGTACCACTGAGGATTGTCCTTGTCTATCTCAATATCTTCTGAAGAGACTGTAAAGTCCCTGTAAAAAAAACACACACTCCATTTGATGATTTTGAGAGAGCCGTCTCTAATTAAATAACATTTGATAGTTAATCCAATACAGTCGTCAATTCATCTAGATGGGCAGCAAATCAAGACAGATTCTGGAAGATCCTTACATATGATGATTATAGGTGAATTGCATGTGCATAAAAAGCTTGGTGTGGAGATTATATTTGGCAGATCTTACTTGTATTTAGGTTCTGTGTTGGCCAGGTAGATTTTCTTGGAATCGTTGACAGTGACTGCAGCCAGAATACTCTGCTCAATAGCCATTGGGAGCACAGCATAACCACAGTAGTCAATGTGTTCTCCTAACAGTAATGAATTAAGAAAGACAATGTTTTGAGTTACGGTTACGATTTAGAGCTAGCCCTTATGAAGGATCACATTGATATATATATTTTTTCCCCTGTACATCAGTTGTCTTTATACTGTATTTATGGATTTCTGCGTTATAATAGCATAGCTATATAGATATGACATTTGTTTAAATACCTATTAGATTGACTCTTCCGGGAGCTCGTGCATAAAAAAGAGGTGCTTCTCCATACTTTTTCTCGAAGGCCTCTTTCAGGTTTTGCAACCTAGGAATACAATACATCGGGAAAATGCAAATGACTGCCCAATTCAAGGAGTGATTTAAGGAGTAAAAAAAAAACACGGTCTTACTTTACTGTAGCCTACTATAAAATGTTTAATACATGCATGGATAGTTTTAGCAAATGTAATTACCAGTACTATTTCGAAAATTATCAAGATAACTCACCTTTTATTTGCACTTATCAGAATCTTTGTCTTTGGCGGGTGTGCTGCCATTTTTTCAAACCAAATACCAGTTCTTACCGGTTGGTTTTAGACTATTGTTAAATCACCAAATCTAATTGCAACTAGATCTATCTGGAGTACTGTACTGAGGGGGAAAAATATATAGAAACACACCTAATACTATATCAGCTGACTGTCACACGAGAGTCCCGGATATTATTGAAAAGCTGTTCTACGACCAGCTCTACCCACCAAAAATCGCTACCTCAAACGCTTTCTGTTAAACAAAGTAACTGTTTCTAGATCAGCTGTAAACACATACATTCATTGTAACGAAACGTAACAATACGGAAGAGTGGGAAAAGGGACCAGTTCAAAGGAATCACGATTCCCTCTCATGTTCACGCTGCGCAGCAAGGCATTCACGGCGGATGACGTAGAAGCGCTAGTATCTTTGCTGCGACGGGCTGCTGCCACTAACAAGGTTGCTATCGATCTAGCTAGCTTCGTAGTAAAGATGTCTGATATGGAAGATGACTTCATGTGCGATGATGAAGAGGATTATGATCTGGTAAACTCCTCAGAAGTAAATATATATATGGATATTGTCGCTGATTACCATATACAACGTGTTTAGCTAGCTAGCTAATCAGCGTAAACATTCCATGTTGCACTCCACTTAGTAGCTTGCTAGCTAGCAGCTGAACTAGCTGTTGATGGTTCTCCCATCATTGACAGCTAACTGTTAGCTAGTTAGCCAGCTATGTCTCTAATGATTTGTTCAGTTACTATTGCAAGTTTCAACTAATTGTTGTTAAACCTTTTGCACCGTTAAATGCTTCAGCTGTTTGCTTCACAAATCACCAAAACAAACACATATCATGAGCTAGCTAGCTGAATATCAATAGTGGGTGTTGATCTTGTAAACTGCAGTGATGATGAATTGTATGATTTCAGGAATACTCAGAGGACAGCAACTCTGAGCCCAATGTTGATTTAGAGAATCAATACTACAATTCAAAGGCTCTGAAGGAGGATGACCCCAAAGCAGCTCTCATCAGCTTCCAGAAGGTTAGTTATCACACACACACACACACATCACAGCAGTCTGGTGAGGGGAGGACGGCTCATAATAATGGCTGGAATGGAGTCGTATCAAACCATGTATTTGTAATGATACCATTCTGGCCATTACTCTGAGCCTGTCTTCTCCAATTAAGGTGCCAGCAGCCACCTGTGGCGATCCTTTTATTCAATGCATCTTTCCCCAGGTCTTAGAGCTGGAGGGCGAGAAAGGAGAATGGGGTTTCAAGGCCTTGAAACAGATGATTAAGATTAACTTCAAACTGGTAAGCAGCAGACATGACAGTAAATATGCTGTAGCATATATATATATATATATATATTTTTTTCAATATTTAGAAAGTATATTATTCATTGTGCTAAATATTTGTTCATGTTTTGTAAAGAACTGCTACCATCCCATACTGCCTAAATTAGCACTTGAATTACATATATATTTTTCTGTCTTTTTCCCTCCAGACAAATTTCCCTGAAATGATGAACAGGTACAAGCAGCTGTTGACATACATCCGGAGTGCAGTTACAAGAAACTATTCTGAAAAATCCATCAATTCCATCCTTGATTATATCTCAACGTCAAAGCAGGTAATGTGTGTGACATTTAATAAGAACAAACAATGGTGCACAGAATCAAGCATAAATCTGAGCTGTTTTGAATGATGGAAAAGTGGGTTGGTTCGGGTTGGTTCTCAATACCCTGATTTTAAAGCTAGTCCTGGACGTATATGCATGCACAATTGAGAATCTCCTGAATGTGGGGCTCCCGGGTGGCGCAGAGGTCTAAGGCACTGCATTCGCAGTGCTAGCTGTGCCACAGAGAATCTGGGTTTGCGCCCAGGCTCTGTCGCAGCTGGCCCGCGAACGGGAGGTCGATGGGGCGACGCACAATTAGCCCAGCGTCATCTGGGTTAGGGAGGGTTTGGCCGGCAGGGATATCCTTGTCTCATCGCGCAGTAGCGACTCCTGTGGCGGGCCGGGCGCAGTGCACGCTGACCAGGTCGCTAGGTGTACGGTGTTTCCTCCGACACATCGGTGCGGGCTGGCTTCCGGGTTGGATGTGTATTGTGTCAAGAAGCAGTGCGGCTTGGTTGGGTTGTGTTTCGGAGGACGCATGGCTCTCGACCTCCCGAGTCCGTATGGGAGTTGCAGCGATGAGACAAGACTGTAACTACCAATTGGAAGCCATGACATTGGGGAGCAAAAAAGTGGGTAAAGAAAAGAGAGAGAATCTCCTGAATGTACAGAGGGTTCTACTTGACTTCTTTATTTATTTTCAGATGGACTTGCTGCAAGAGTTTTATGAAACAACGTTGTATGCATTAAAGGATGCCAAAAACGACAGGCTTTGGTTTAAAACCAACACTAAAGTATGATTCATTTTTAAAAAACTTTTCATATAATGTCATTGATTCCATCCACAATATCGTCATTTTTTTTTAATGCAAATATTAAAACGTACGTGGCATATAGTTTTTATGGAGACTCTTGAGGTTGATAGTGTAAAGTAATTTAGTTGAATTCCTCACTCCTCCTTGTCTGTCCTATGCTTTAGCTTGGGAAGTTGTACCTGGAGAGAGAAGAATATGGTAAACTTCAGAAGATCCTGAGGCAGCTGCACCAGTCCTGTCAGGTGAAGAAACACTCCTCATCAATGCAATCAGAGGTTTTCACAGAGGTCTTTACGGAGGTTTTACCACCAAATCTAATTCAGCATTATAACATCATAATGAAAAACATTCTTGTGTGTTCTTAGTGACAATAGATCATTGGAATCATGTTGTACGATTGTAGCCTGGTCTGAGATCTGTTTGTACTGTTTGGACAACTCCTATGGCTGTTGTCGTGACCACAGGAGGCAAGAGAACACAAACAGACCTGATGCTGGGCTAGTATGATTGTGGAAATCTAGAATGCCCTGTTCGTCCTCAAGTGTCTGTGTGAAATTATCTCTCAAGTATTTGTTCTATGTTCTGTCTTGGTGTATAGACGGATGACGGTGAGGATGACCTGAAGAAAGGCACCCAGCTCTTGGAGATCTATGCTCTGGAGATCCAGATGTATACGGCCCAGAAGAACAACAAGAAGCTGAAGGCGCTGTATGAACAGTCTCTACACATCAAGTCTGCCATCCCTCACCCTCTCATCATGGGAGTCATCAGAGGTAGACACGTCTCTACCTACACCTTAACTATATAACCACATCTCTACCTACACCTTGACTATATAACCACATCTCTACCTACACCGTAACCATATAACCACATCTCTACCTACACCTTAACTATATAACCACATCTCTACCTACACCTTAACTATATAACTATATAACCACATCTCTACATACACCTTAACTATATAACCACATCTCTACCTACACCATAACTATATAACTATATAACCACATCTCTACATACACCTTAACTATATAACTATATAACCACGTCTCTACCTACACCTTAACTATATAACTATATAACAACATCTCTACATACACCTTAACTATATAACCACATCTCTACCTACACCTTAACTATATAACTATATAACCACATCTCTACCTACACCTTAACTATATAACCACGTCTCTACCTACACCTTAACTATATAACCACATCTCTACCTACACCTTAACTATATAACCACATCTCTACCTACACCTTAACTATATAACCACATCTCTACCTACACCTTAACTATATAACCACATCTCTACCTACACCTTAACTATATAACCACATCTCTACCTACACCTTAACTATATAACTATATAACCACATCTCAACATATACCTTAACTATATAACCACATCTCTACATACACCTTAACTATATAACCACATCTCTACCTACACCTTAACTATATAACCACATCTCTACCTACACCTTAACTATATAACTATATAACCACATCTCTACCTACACCTTAACTATATAACCACGTCTCTACCTACACCTTAACTATATAACCACATCTCTACCTACACCTTAACTATATAACCACATCTCTACCTACACCTTAACTATATAACCACATCTCTACCTACACCTTAACTATATAACCACATCTCTACCTACACCTTAACTATATAACCACATCTCTACCTACACCTTAACTATATAACCACATCTCTACCTACACCTTCACTATATAACCACATCTCTACCTACACCTTAACTATATAACCACATCTCTACCTACACCGTAACCATATAACCACGTCTCTACCTACACCTTAACTATATAACCACATCACCACCTACACCTTAACTATATAACCACATCTCTACCTACAACTTAACTATATAACCACATCTCTACCTACACCTTAACTATATAACCACATCACCACCTACACCTTAACTATATAACCACATCTCTACCTACAACTTAACTATATAACCACATCTCTACCTACACCTTAACTATATAACCACATCACCACCTACACCTTAACTATATAACCACATCTCTACCTACAACTTAACTATATAACCACATCTCTACCTACACCTTAACTATATAACCACATCTCTACCTACACCTTAACTATATAACTATATAACCACATCTCTACCTACACCTTAACTATATAACCACATCTCTACCTACACCTTAACTATATAACCACATCTCTACCTACACCTTAACTATAAAACCACATCTCTACCTACACCTTAACTATATAACTATATAACCACATCTCTACCTACACCTTAACTATATAACCACATCTCTACCTACACCTTAACTATATAACCACATCTCCACCTACACCTTAACTATATAACCACGTCTCTACCTACACCTTAACTATATAACCACATCTCTACCTACACCTTAACTATATAACTATATAACCACATCTCTACCTACACCTTAACTATATAACTATATAACCACATCTCTACCTACACCTTAACTATATAACTATATAACCACATCTCTACCTACACCTTAACTATATAACTATATAACCACATCTCTACCTACACCTTAACTATATAACTATATAACCACATCTCCACCTACACCTTAACTATATAACCACGTCTCTACCTACACCTTAACTATATAACCACATCTCTACCTACACCTTAACTATATAACTATATAACCACATCTCTACCTACACCTTAACTATATAACCACATCTCTACCTACACCTTAACTATATAACCATGTCTCTACCTACACCTTAACTATATAACCACATCTCCACCTACACCTTAACTATATAACCACGTCTCTACCTACACCTTAACTATATAACCACATCTCTACCTACACCTTAACTATATAACTATATAACCACATCTCTACCTACACCTTAACTATATAACTATATAACCACATCTCTACCTACACCTTAACTATATAACTATATAACCACATCTCCACCTACACCTTAACTATATAACCACGTCTCTACCTACACCTTAACTATATAACCACATCTCTACCTACACCTTAACTATATAACTATATAACCACATCTCTACCTACACCTTAACTATATAACCACATCTCTACCTACACCTTAACTATATAACCATGTCTCTACCTACACCTTAACTATATAACCACATCTCCACCTACACCTTAACTATATAACCACGTCTCTACCTACACCTTAACTATATAACCACATCTCTACCTACACCTTAACTATATAACTATATAACCACATCTCTACCTACACCTTAACTATATAACCACATCTCTACCTACACCTTAACCATATAACCACGTCTCTACCTACACCTTAACTATATAACCACATCTCTACCTACACCTTAACTATATAACCACATCTCTACCTACAACTTAACTATATAACCACATCTCTACCTACACCTTAACTATATAACCACATCTCTACCTACACCTTAACTATATAACCACATCTCTACCTACACCTTAACTATATAACCATGTCTCTACCTACACCTTAACTATATAACCACATCTCCACCT
Source organism: Oncorhynchus keta (assembly GCF_023373465.1). Lineage (NCBI taxonomy): Eukaryota > Metazoa > Chordata > Actinopteri > Salmoniformes > Salmonidae > Oncorhynchus > Oncorhynchus keta. The sequence goes on from NW_026284504.1 coordinate 32,275, forward strand.
ACACCTTAACTATATAACCACGTCTCTACCTACACCTTAACTATATAACCACATCTCTACCTACACCTTAACTATATAACTATATAACCACATCTCTACCTACACCTTAACTATATAACTATATAACCACATCTCTACCTACACCTTAACTATATAACTATATAACCACATCTCCACCTACACCTTAACTATATAACCACGTCTCTACCTACACCTTAACTATATAACCACATCTCTACCTACACCTTAACTATATAACTATATAACCACATCTCTACCTACACCTTAACTATATAACCACATCTCTACCTACACCTTAACTATATAACCATGTCTCTACCTACACCTTAACTATATAACCACATCTCCACCTACACCTTAACTATATAACCACATCTCTACCTACACCTTAACTATATAACCACATCTCTACCTACACCTTCACTATATAAAACCACATCTCTACCTACACCTTAACTATATAACCACATCTCTTCATCTACACCGTAACCATATAACCACGCCTCTACCTACACCTTAACTATATAACCACATCACCACCCTACACCTTAACTATATAACCACATCTCTACCTACAAACTTAACTATATAACCACATCTCTACCTACACCTTAACTATATAACCACATACCTACACCTTAACTATATAACCACATCTCTACCTACAACTTAACTATATAACCACATCTCTACCTACACCTAACTATATAACCACATCACCACCTACACCTTAACTATATAACCACATCTCTACCTACAACTTAACTATATAACCACATCTCTACCTACACCTTAACTATATAACCAATATCTCTACCTACACCTTAACTATATAACTATATAACCACATCTCTACCTACACCTTAACTATATAACCACATCTCTACCTACACCTTAACTATATAACCACATCTCTACCTACACCTTAACTATAAAACCACATCTCTACCTACACCTTAACTATATAACTATATAACCACATCTCTACCTACACCTTAACTATATAACCACATCTCTACCTACACCTTAACTATATAACCACATCTCCACCTACACCTTAACTATATAACCACGTCTCTACCTACACCTTAACTATATAACCACATCTCTACCTACACCTTAACTATATAACTATATAACCACATTCTACCTACACCTTAACTATATAACTATATAACCACATCTCTACCTACACCTTAACTATATAACTATATAACCACATCTCTTACCTACACCTTAACTATATAACTATATAACCACATCTCTACCTACACCTTAACTATATAACTATATAACCACATCTCCACCTACACCTTAACTATATAACCATAATCTCTACCTACACCTTAACTATAATAACCACATCTCTACCTACACCTTAACTATATAACTATATAACCACATCTCTACCTACACCTTAACTATATAAAATCTCTACCTACACCTTAACTATATAACCATGTCTCTACCTACACCTTAACTATATAACCACATCTCCACCTACACCTTAACTATATAACCAATGCCTCTACCTACACCTTAACTATATAACCACATCTCTACCTACACCTTAACTATATAACTATATAACCACATCTCTACCTACACCTTAACTATATAACTATATAACCACATCTCTACCTACACCTTAACTATATAACTATATAACCACATCTCCACCTACACCTTAACTATATAACCACGTCTCTACCTACACCTTAACTATATAACCACATCTCTACCTACACCTTAACTATATAACTATATAACCACATCTCTACCTACACCTTAACTATATAACCACATCTCTACCTACACCTTAACTATATAACCATGTCTCTACCTACACCTTAACTATATAACCACATCTCCACCTACACCTTAACTATATAACCACGCTTCTACCTACACCTTAACTATATAACCACATCTCTACCTACACCTTAACTATATAACTATATAACCACATCTACCTACACCTTAACTATATAACCACATCTCTACCTACACCTTAACCATATAACCACGTCTCTACCTACACCTTAACTATATAACCACATCTCTACCTACACCTTAACTATATAACCACGTCTCTACCTACACCTTAACTATATAACCACATCTCTACCTACACCTTAACTATATAACTATATAACCACATCTCTACCTACACCTTAACTATATAACCACATCTCTACCTACACCTTCACTATATAACCACATCTCTACCTACACCTTAACTATATAACCACATCTCTACCTACACCTAACCATATAACCACGCCTCTACCTACACCTTAACTATATAACCATGTCTCTACCTACACCTTAACTATATAACCACATCTCCACCTACACCTTAACTATATAACCACATCTCTACCTACACCTTAACTATATAACCACATCACCACCTACACCTTAACTATATAACCACATCTCTACCTACAACTTAACTATATAACCACATCTCTACCTACACCTTTTAACTATATAACCACATCACCACCTACACCTTAACTATATAACCACATCTCTACCTACAACTTAACTATATAACCACATCTCTACCTACACCTTAACTATATAACCACATCTCTACCTACACCTTAACTATATAACTATATAACCACATCTCTACCTACACCTTAACTATATAACCACATCTCTACCTTTAACTATATAACCACATCTCTACCTACACCTTAACTATAAAACCACATCTCTACTACACTCTTAACTATATAACTATATAACCACATCTCTACCTACACCTTAACTATATAACCACACTATACATAACTATATAACCACATCTCCACCTACACCTTAACTATATAACCACGTCTCTACCTACACCTTAACTATATAACCACATCTCTACCTACACCTTAACTATATAACCACATCTCTACCTACACCTTAACTATATAACTATATAACCACATCTCTACCTACACCTTAACTATATAACTATATAACCACATCTCCACCTACACCTTAACTATATAACCACGTCTCTACCTACACCTTAACTATATAACCACATCTCTACCTACACCTTAACTATATAACTATATAACCACATCTCTACCTACACCTTAACTATATAACTATATAACCACATCTCTACCTACACCTTAACTATATAACTATATAACCACATCTCCACCTACACCTTAACTATATAACCACGTCTCTACCTACACCTTAACTATATAACCACATCTCTACCTACACCTTAACTATATAACTATATAACCACATCTCTACCTACACCTTAACTATATAACCACATCTCTACCTACACCTTAACTATATAACCATGTCTCTACCTACACCTTAACTATATAACCACATCTCCACCACACCTTAACTATATAACCACGTCTCTACCTACACCTTAACTATATAACCACATCTCTACCTACACCATAACTATATAACTATATAACCACATCTCTACCTACACCTTAACTATATAACCACATCTCTACCTACACCTTAACCATATAACCACGTCTCTACCTACACCTTAACTATATAACCATGTCTCTACCTACACCTTAACTATATAACCACATCTCCACCTACACCTTAACTATATAACCACGTCTCTACCTACACCTTAACTATATAACCACATCTCTACCTACACCTTAACTATATAACTATACAACCACATCTCTACCTACACCTTAACTATATAACTATATAACCACATCTCTACCTACACCTTAACTATATAACCACATCACCACCTACACCTTAACTATATAACCACATCTCTACCTACAACTTAACTATATAACCACATCTCTACCTACACCTTAACTATATAACCACATCACCACCTACACCTTAACTATATAACCACATCTCTACCTACAACTTAACTATATAACCACATCTCTACCTACACCTTAACTATATAACCACATCTCTACCTACACCTTAACTATATAACTATATAACCACATCTCTACCTACACCTTAACTATATAACCACATTCTACCTACACCTTTAACTATATAACCACATCTCTACCTACACCTTAACTATAAAACCACATCTCTACCTACACCTTAACTATATAACTATATAACCACATCTCTACCTACACCTTAACTATATATAACCATGTCTCTACCTACATTTTAACTATATAACCATCTCCACCTACACCTTAACTATATAACCATTCTCTACCTACACCTTAACTATATAACCACATCTCTACCTACACCTTAACTATATAACTATATAACCACATCTCTACCTACACCTTAACTATATAACCACATCTCTACCTACACTTTAACTATATAACCACATCTCTACCTACACCTTAACTATATAACCACATCTCTACCTACACCTTAACTATAAAAACCACATCTCTACCTACAACTTAACTATATAACCACATCTCTACCTACACCTTAACTATATAACCACATCTCTACCTACACCTTAACTATATAACCACATCTCTACCTACACCTTAACTATATAACCACGTCTCTACCTACACCTTAACTATATAACCACATCTCCACCTACACCTTAACTATATAACCACATCTCTACCTACACCTTAACTATATAACCACATCTCTACCTACACCTTAACTATATAACTATATAACCACATCTCTACCTACACCTTAACTATATAACTATATAACCACATCTCTACCTACACCTTAACTATATAACTATATAACCACATCTCCACCTACACCTTAACTATATAACCACGTCTCTACCTACACCTTAACTATATAACCACATCTCTACCTACACCTTAACTATATAACTATATAACCACATCTCTACCTACACCTTAACTATATAACCACATCTCTACCTACACCTTAACTATATAACCATGTCTCTACCTACACCTTAACTATATAACCACATCTCCACCTACACCTTAACTATATAACCACATCTCTACCTACACCTTAACTATATAACCACATCTCTACCTACACCTTCACTATATAACCACATCTCTACCTACACCTTAACTATATAACCACATCTCTACCTACACCGTAACCATATAACCACGTCTCTACCTACACCTTAACTATATAACCACATCACCACCTACACCTTAACTATATAACCACATCTCTACCTACAACTTAACTATATAACCACATCTCTACCTACACCTTAACTATATAACCACATCACCACCTACACCTTAACTATATATAACCACATCTCTACCTACAACTTAACTATATAACCACATCTCTACCTACACCTTAACTATATAACCACATCACCACCTACACCTTAACTATATAAACCACATCTCTACCTACAACTTAACTATATAACACATCTCTACCTACACCTTAACTATATAACCACATCTCTACCTACACCTTAACTATATAACTATATAACCACATCTCTACCTACACCTTAACTATATAACCACATCTCTACCTACACCTTAACTATATAACCACATCTCTACCTACACCTTAACTATAAAACCACATCTCTACCTACACCTTAACTATATAACTATATAACCACATCTCTACCTACACCTTAACTATATAACCACATCTCTACCTACACCTTAACTATATAACCACATCTCCACCTACACCTTAACTATAACCAATGCCTCTACCTACACCTTAACTATATAACCACATCTCTACCTACACCTTAACTATATAACTATATAACCACATCTCTACCTACACTTAACTATATAACTATATAACCACATCTCTACCTACACCTTAACTATATAACTATATAACCACATCTCTACCTACACCTTAACTATATAACTATATAACCACATCTCTACCTACACTTAACTATATAACTATATAACCACATCTCCACCTACACCTTTAACTATATAACCACGCCTCTACCTACACCTTAACTATATAACCACATCTCTACCTACACCTTAACTATATAACTATATAACCACATCTCTACCTACACCTTAACTATATAACCACATCTCTACCTACACCTTAACTATATAACCATGTCTCTACCTACACCTTAACTATATAACCACATCTCCACCTACACCTTAACTATATAACCACATCTCTACCTACACCTTAACTATATACATCTCTACCTACACCTTAACTATATAACTATATAACCACATCTCTACCTACACCTTAACTATATAACTATATAACCACATCTCTACCTACACCTTAACTATATAACTATATAACCACATCTCCACCTACACCTTAACTATATAAACCATATCTCTACCTACACCTTAACTATATAACCACATCTCTACCTACACCTTAACTATATAACTATATAAACCACATCTCTACCTACACCTTAACTATATAACCACATCTCTACCTACACCTTAACTATATAACCATGTCTCTACCTACACCTTAACTATATAACCACATCTCCACCTACACCTTAACTATATAACCACGTCTCTACCTACACCTTAACTATATAACCACATCTCTACCTACACCTTAACTATATAACTATATAACCACATCTCTACCTACACCTTAACTATATAACCACATCTCTACCTACACCTTAACCATATAACCACGTCTCTACCTACACCTTAACTATATAACCACATCTCTACCTACACCTTAACTATATAACCACGTCTCTACCTACACCTTAACTATATAACCACATCTCTACCTACACCTTAACTATATAACTATATAACCACATCTCTACCTACACCTTAACTATATAACCACATCTCTACCTACACCTTCACTATATAACCACATCTCTACCTACACCTTAACTATATAACCACATCTCTACCTACACCTTAACCATATAACCACGTCTCTACCTACACCTTAACTATATAACCATGTCTCTACCTACACCTTAACTATATAACCACATCTCCACCTACACCTTAACTATATAACCACATCTCTACCTACACCTTAACTATATAACCACATCACCACCTACACCTTAACTATATAACCACATCTCTACCTACAACTTAACTATATAACCACATCTCTACCTACACCTTAACTATATAACCACATCACCACCTACACCTTAACTATATAACCACATCTCTACCTACAACTTAACTATATAACCACATCTCTACCTACACCTTAACTATATAACCACATCTCTACCTACACCTTAACTATATAACTATATAACCACATCTCTACCTACACCTTAACTATATAACCACATCTCTACCTACACCTTAACTATATAACCACATCTCTACCTACACCTTAACTATATAACCACATCTCTACCTACACCTTAACTATATAACTATATAACCACATCTCTACCTACACCTTAACTATATAACCACATCTCTACCTACACCTTAACTATATAACCACATCTCTACCTACACCTTAACTATATAACCACATCTCTACCTACACCTTAACTATATAACCACATCTACCTACACCTATATAACCACATCTCTTAACTTAACTATATAACTATATAACCACATCTCTACTCTACACCTTAACTATATAACTATATAACCACATCTCCACCACACCTTAACTATATAACCACATCTCTACCTACACCTTAACTATATAACCACATCTCTACCTACACCTTAACTATATAACTATATAACCACATCTCTACCTACACCTTAACTATATAACTATATAACCACATCTCTACCTACACCTTAACTATATAACTATATAACCACATCTCCACTCACACCTTAACTATATAACAATTCCCTACCTACACCTTAACTATATAACCACATCTCTACCTACACCTTAACTATATAACTATATAACCACATCTCTACCTGGTACACCTTAACTATATAACCACATCTCTACCTACACCTTAACTATATAACCACACTCTACCTACACCTTAACTATATAACCACATCTCCATACACCTTTAACTATATAACCACGCTCTACCTACACCTTAACTATATAACCACATCTCTACCTACACCTTAACTATATAACTATATAACCACATCTCCACCTACAATCTTAACTATATAACCATCTCTACCTACACCTTAACCATATAACCACGCCTCTACCTACACCTTAACTATATAACCATGTCTCTACCTACACCTTAACTATATAACCACATTCCACCTACACCTTAACCATATATAACCACGCCTCTACCTACACCTTAACTATATAACCACATCTCTACCTACACCTATAACCACTACCTATAACTATATAACCACATCTCTACCTACACCTTAACTATATAACTATATAACCACATCTCTACCTACACCTTAACTATATAACCACATCACTACCTACACCTAACTATATAACCACATCTCTACCTACAACTTAACTATATAACCACATCCTACCTACACCTTAACTATATAACCACATCACCACCTACACCTTAACTATATAACCACATCTCTACCTACAACTTAACTATATAACCACATCTCTACCTACACCTTAACTATATAACCACATCTCTACCTACACCTTAACTATATAACTATATAACCACACATCTCTACCTACACCTTTAACTATATAACCACATCTCTACCTACACCTTAACTATATAACCACATCTCTACTACACCTTAACTATAAAACCACATCTCTCTACCTACACCTTAACTATAACTATATAACCACATCTCACTACACCTTAACTATATAACTATATAACCACATTTACCTACACCTTAACTATATAACTATATAACCACATCTCTATCTACACCTTAACTATATAACCACATCTCCACCTACACCTTAACTATATAACTATATAACCACATCTCTACCTACACCTTAACTATATAACTATATAACCACATCTCTACCTACACCTTAACTATATAACTATATAACCACATCTCTACCTACACCTTAACTATATAACTATATAACCACATCTCTACCTACACCTTAACTATATAACC